>NC_050191.1:3505278-3508617 GCF_008315115.2 Sander lucioperca
TTCTTCTTACTGATTTAAGCTATTAATCCAGTTTAGCTTTAGCAATTCAGCTATTCAGCATTCCCACGCATTTTCCGCAGGAAATGCATTTTCTAGTTATTAGTGGGAATGCTGTTCAGCAGCATTCCAACTATTGTTATTCTGTTCTTTCTTTATTCTTATTCCCTCTTCCGTACGTTTTTTGGCTCTCTGTAACTTCTGCATACATTCAGCTATTAAAACCATTCAACTTTTAAAATGTTCAGCTCTTTCAGCTAATGATGGGACTTCTTCAACTTTTTTTCTACTATTTATACTTTTTAAAATATTCAGCTTTTTATGACTTTTTTTTAACATTGAAGTCAATGAGAGCATGCTTCAAATCCTTCAAATCCCACTGAGGTACATCAATCAATGTGTCCCTGAGGTAAACACTTTACCCATACTCACCTCAAGATGTGTTACCACTGACATATATAGCAATTGAAAGTTACTTCTTTTTCTCTTTTTTCCTCTCCTTTCATCATTCCTCTCTTTTTCCTGTCTCTCTCTCTCTGCTTGTTTGTTATATGCAATGTGTATGGCTGATAATAAGTATTTTCAGTCAATTCATTGAAACTTCCACTTTTGACAGTATTACAGTTTAGCGTCCAGCTTTTCTAAAATGTATTTCAGCTCTTCACTTCTGTGCAGTTCAGCTTCCAACTTCCAAGTTTTTCAGCGGTGTAGTGCAATGCATTTGAGATTTATCAAACAATTTGTTCCATATTTCTGCATTTTCATCAATGTTTCTCACAACATTTGTAAGTCTTCCATAATGATTAATAATTTCAGGTAAAATAAAAATAAATTATTTTATACATTAGTGGTGTTATTCAACTTTTTAATAAAATTCATACTCATTAAACCGATTTCCAATTTTTCAACTATTATCACTACTTTAACTTCTTCTTACTGATTTAAGCTATTCATCCAGTTTAGCTTTAGCAATTCAGCTATTCAGCATTCCCACGCATTTTCCGCAGGAAATGCATTTTCTAGTTATTAGTGGGAATGCTGTTCAGCAGCATTCCAACTATTGTTATTCTGTTCTTTCTTTATTCTTATTCCCTCTTCCGTACGTTTTTTGGCTCTCTGTAACTTCTGCATACATTCAGCTATTAAAACCATTCAACTTTTAAAATGTTCAGCTCTTTCAGCTAATGATGGGACTTCTTCAACTTTTTTTCTACTATTTATACTTTTTAAAATATTCAGCTTTTTATGACTTTTTTTTAACATTGAAGTCAATGAGAACATGCTTCAAATCCTTAAAATCTTCTTCCGCTCCCAGAATTTTCAGCTCCTTCATACTTTCACCTACAGACGCCAAACAAACTTTAAAATGTTCACAAAATATTCAGTTATCCGGCTCTATCTTTTCAGTTTGATATCTTTTACAGTTTTTGTAAAAAAGCTGTTTAAGTTTAGTGATCATTTCAGGATTTTTCTGTGTTTCTAGTGAGTGTGTATTGCGTCTGGCAGAGTGGATGATGTCATCGTTAGAGTGTAGCAGCTTAGGAAAAAAATCTTTGTCCCCTCTCTATAAATTGCTCTCACGCCCACAATATCTACTTGTCATACACAATTTATACATCAAAACGTAGGTATTTTTGTCTAGTTTCAGCCAATGTGCTCAGTTTTGCAATATGCCTTATACTGTTGGCTCGATGAGCTTCCAAATGACAAGAGTTCCACATCTCTGTTCATCCACTGCCCTGTTTAACATACTTCACATTTCTGAGCGAAACGCAGAGCGAACCACTTTTTTAAATCGCTGATATGCCCACATTTTTAAGTTTACCAACATAAATTTTACATGAATACAGTTCACAATGTCTGTCGGGGTGGTCACGATTACATCCTACCACCAGTAGAACTTGTCGCGTCTTGAATAGCGAGTCTGAGGCTTATATTGTGCAGAGCGTGCCATCTGTGTCTTGAATCGCTCAGTGGGTGGCACAGCTGACCGTGTACGAGCAGTGATCCGCGAGGGGTCGTTACCTGATTAAAGATCAAAGAGATCTCATCACAGACTTCAAAGGGTGTGTTGATCAACATGTCACTGCGATTCTCGTAGCCATGAACGACCCTTGTCCCAGACAGTCCACTGGAAGACTGACAGGGCACAGATAATATGAGACATTGAAGGCTATATCTGATGCAGTTCCACTTCTGTCGACTGTCTCTGTCTCTCTTTTTTTTATTTCGATTCCTCTTCCGTACAGTTTTTTGGCTCTCTGTAACTCTGCACACGTTTGAGCGAGTGGGCACTGAACGAGTCAAGCTTGGTAAGGATGGTCAGCTCTGTGTCAGATCTGATGACGGACATTCTTCAACTTCATCTCTTATGTTATACCTTTGTGCAAAGATATTAGCATGTTGTAACACTTCTTTGTAAACATTGAAGTCAAGGAGCATCTGCTTCCAAGCTCCAATTTTCTCCGCTCCCAACATTGTTCAGCCCTCCATACTTCACTACAGTCGTAATAAAGACACATACTGCTACTCTCACACTGTCTCTCACCATCATTAGCATACTAGCTGTGTGTGATCACTGATCAAAGACAGAGCACGTCTAAGTGCGTACAGACACATTTTCAACTATACGAGGATAGTGTAGGGGATTTGTGAATATGGTCGGGTGTGGGTAAGAAGACCATGTGTGGAGATCACGGTTGAAAACCACAAGCAGACATGTGATACCTCACAGTCATATAGTGCCTGAATTGAGATGTCGTTCACTCAATTATTCTCACTTCTTCAACTATTCTACGGCTATTTAAGTCTATGCACAGTTTAGCTTGCAATTCAGCTATTCATGTGTATTTGGCTCTCCTCTCTTTCTCTCCTCTCTATCTCCTCCTTCTCTCTGTCCTCTCTTTCCTTTGTTCAGCCACATTCGTTTTACCTAATATTAGTCACATCTCAGATCAGCTAGATCTGATGCTTTTCGTTCGAGGTGCAGTGTCTGATAATAATACAAGTATTTCTTCTTTCAGCCGTTTAGGTATTCATTTCAACTTTATCTTGACATATTACAGTTCAGCTTCAAGCTTTTCTCACAATGTCTTTTAGCTCTCACTGGTATGCAGTTTAGCTCCACTCTAACAATTTTCCTGATTTTTAGCGTGTAGTGCATTTAGCTTTAAGATTTTTCGTATATTGTTTCATATTTCTGCATTTGTGAGTGATTATCAGCGTTAAAAATAAACTCAGACCTCACAATGTTCTACGTCTTTTGTCATTATTCACTTTGAAGCCAACAGTTCAGGTTAGCATAGCTTTAACGTGTATAATGAAATTCATGTACGTCATTAA
>NC_050191.1:3508817-3701317 GCF_008315115.2 Sander lucioperca
ATAGCTAGCTATATATGCTCCGCTATGTCGCGTTAGCATGCAGCTACAATAGTTAGCTATGAGTATGCTAACGTTAGATTGTAGTGGAACAAAGCAGCACTTTCTAACGTCAAAAATCGCAGACCAAACACTACACAATCGGACATGTTTCAGCAGGAATGTGACCCGGAATTGGGGAGAATTTAACAACATTGCCAGCTAAGATGACCGTTAGCATGTAGCTACTATAGTGTTTACTGCCGTTAGCATGTAGCTACTATAGTGTTTACTGCCGTTAGCATGTAGCTACTATAGTGGTATACAGCAGTGGTGGCTGGGAGAGCTGTCATCCCATCGTCAAAAGGACACTTATGTACGTTTACACTTTATCGCATTAATAATATACAGTCTATGGTTATTAGTCAAGACGAAGTATTAAAGGTAAAAACATTAACGTAAACAACACAACAACGATGTCGCTACACTGTTTTGGATCAGTGACAAGTTTCGAATGTTTGTAGCTATGACTATTGTATAATAAAGATTTAATAAAAAAGTTGTAATGTTTGGTCGTAAAGTGTTGACACATGGTAAATCGCACACTGACAACAACCATACAGTCAATGACAGGGACATTGTTAGTTTTCTACTACGTAATTATGCGCATGCACAGAACGGATCTTACAGGCGGTACTGGCCAATAAATGCTATTGAAGGGCGGGTCTTGGCGTGGTGGGAGTAACTTCCGGGTCACGAAAAAATACCAATGCAAAATGAAGGAATACGACTTATACACACGTATTTTAATTTCCGAGTTCCATCTACAAATACATCAAAGACAATCGGATAACGAGATTCAAACAGGAACATTCTGTCATATGTAGTGATTCAGCTGCATCCCTAATTACAATTAAAGGTACCAAATCTAAGTCCAGACCTGATTTGCTTGTTGAAATTATGCAAGTGTTGTATAGAATTCATAAAGCAGGGTATGAGGTGGGGTTTATGTGGGTTCCGGCGCACATGGGTGTGGAGGGTAATGAGGAGGCAGATGAGGTGGCAAAGAAAGCAGTGCAGGAGGAAAGAGTTCAAATCAATGTGCAGTATGGGTCACCAGATTACGCAGAAATAATTAATAGGTCAGTAAAAGAAATGTGGCAAAATTTATGGGATTGTGAAAGGAAGGGGAGAACGTATTATTCAGTACAAAGAATGGTAGAGAAAGAAAGATGTGCTTATAGATGTAAGAGAAGAGATGCAGTAGTTTTATCCAGATTGAGGCTTGGGCATTGTGGGCTGAGGAGTGGGCTGGCTCTGATTAGTAAACATCCTGATGGAAAGTGTGAATGTGGAGACAAGGAAACAGTGAAGCATGTATTAGTGCAGTGCAGGAAGTACTCTCCTCAGAGGAAGAAACTGTTCAGAGAACTGGGTGCAACTGGAGAAACTGTTTTTTACTTTATGCACTTTATTGAATTTGGACAGTTGGAACAAATTGAAGAAACTGATGGAGTACTTGCGACGTATTGGAGTATATACAAATATATAGATAATTACTTTTAAGCAAGTTGTGAATAGCGATTAGTGAACAGCGGAGGGCAGCAATACGCCGTAGATGCGTCTAGTCTGCCGGAAATAAAAAGAAGAAGAAGAAGGATAACGAGATTGTTTTTCGTTTTCCGTTTTTTAATATCAAAACAAAAAACGAATAATGGGTTTGTTTTCCGTTTTTTGTTTTCCTATTTACTAATGGTAATTGGGAAACTGGCCGTTTTTCGTTTTTGTTTTTTCCTTTCAAAACGAAAATCCGTTGGCCACCAAGTACACGCTACCACTTGAGGCCAAAGCATCACTTCATGCTTCACTATCCATGGCCATTAAACAGTTGGGTCCATTAAGGCAGTATTGGGCATGCGATTTGAGGCCAACATGGGTTTTGTAAGCGTATCAGCCATGTAACATGCAATTTCAGAAACATTGCCAAAACCATGGAGTTCCGGCATCAAATTATGCAACGTTACCACTTCATGTCGAACTCTGTGTTGTCACACATTCCAGAGATTGGGCCAGGACATAGCTCATTTCTTGCCACTGTTGAGGGCATAAAAGACATCCAGGGGGCCTTAGATGTCTCTCTTTTCAGTGAGGCCTATCTCCCAGCATGGGTAAAATATAAGGGCACTGAGTACAGATCAGGGATGATGGTACTCCTCTCCTGTGACTCTGAAGGTGATCCACAGTTTGGGTTGATTAAAACTGTGCTGGTGCTCAATGAAACTACAAAATCACCCATAATTAAGCTGGTCATTCAAAAATGGCAGACAGCAGATTTTGAGAGGCACTTCTTTGCATACGCTGTTGTCCCCACCTCAAGCTTAATACCTGCAAACATTGAGGACTTACTTGATCACCACCCACTGCATGCTGTCAAGTCGTACAGAGAATGATGACAGACTGCTCATTTCTCTCCGCTACAGAAAAAGTTGCCAAATTGCCATTGCTGGTGTATTTAGTTCTATTGGTTTAGTTCTATTTTTTGTTCTGTTCTGGGTTACAAATTACCCCCCCCCCCCCCCCTCCTCCTCCTCCACACCCATTGGTACAAATTCACAAGGCAACACATCATGTACAGGTAAATAGAGGTACACAAGTAGAAGTCTACTATATCACCAGGATTTACCATAAGCAATAAATGTCGCTGATGTTTACTTCTTGATCATCTTTTCAGACTGATAGTGCTGTGCTAACAGCAGCCCTCGGACCACTGACAGAAGAGCCACACAATTCTGGAGCTGACCTACCACAGGAGACAGCCAATGAGGAAACTGTGAATTCCCTTCCACTTGTTTTTGAAGTCATTCCTGTGTTTGTAAGTCCCATTTTAACATATTGGTTGCTAGTTATACTGTAACAAGTTTCCAAATCTACTAGCCATATAAAACCTTTGCACATGCAACCACACTGGCTTCCAGTGGCCTTCTGAGTCTAAGTTAAAATACTCCTGGCATACAAGGCCCCATACAACCATGCCCCCACTGAGCTCTCTGACAAGAAAACCCCACCCCTGTCCATCCACAACCATACACCTGCTGATTTTAAATTCAAGTACATTTAAAATCTCTCTTAGGTGGTATATGGACTGACTATCTTTTGTTAAAAAAAGACAATTATTTGCCCTAATAAATGTATAAATGTAATGTATTTTTTGTGAATTCTCTATTTTCAAGGACATTAGACCGATAATGGCAGCCACCTCAGAGGGCAGGGCAGTTCGCCAACTTAGACCATACTGGTCAATTGTTCTATAAGGAGAGAAGATGCCTGGTGAGAATTGTAGTTTCTCACCTAATGGAGAAATGTGGGAAACGTAAGTACATTTATGTCAATGTTCTTTAATACCTCATTTTCAACTTTACATTTAGTATGCAGTTCATATTGTTAGTAAATGAACATTTGCTTTCTCCTTTTCAGACCTTTTCAAATGTGCTGTTTTTGTTGTACCTGTATTGTAAGTATTAACAATTTGTGAAAATGATTTTTTTTTTTATTGTTATTTAACAGACCCTCAACCAACACAAAAATTGCCCTTGCTAATTCCTTGATCCAGACATTCCCATGTCTCAGGGATTCCTCTGACACTGGCAGGGTGAGGACCTTACTTTTATTCTCCTGGTTTGCCAAGGGCAGGAAGGCCATGCCATCAACTGGCTTCCTGGAGGAAAGGCTGCACAACATACGGAAAAGGTTAAGGGCCACAAATCGCCCTCAACAAGTAGGAGAGGACTCGGACTCACAATTACAATCGCGTCCTACTTCTATTCCAGGTGAACCGACCATTACATCTCTCTCACTCTCTCCCATGTGTGCGGGCACACACGCACGCACGCACGCACGCACGCACACACACACACACACACACACACCTCATTTGTTTGACTTACCTGTGTTGCTGGTAGACTATTTCTTGACTAGCTATATTTGGTGAGTGGAGTGATTGGAACAATGAGAATAACCTTACCATGACCACAGAATTTATAGTTTAGCTACCTCTTATTTTACCACACCTCTGTCTACCATTGTGCACAGCAATACTTTAAAGGAACACGCCGACTTATTGGGACTTTGTCTTATTCCCCGTATCCCCCAGAGTTAGATAAGTCCATACATACCCTTCTCATCTCCGTGCATGTTGTAACTCTAGCCTAGCTTAGCACAGATCCTGGAGGTAACTAACACCAACATGTTCCTATTTACATGTTGTGATTTGTCTGTGTCTCATAGTGACCTTGTTATTTGTACACCCTGTCACTCTACAAATCACAACATGTAAATAGGAACATGTTGGCGTTATTTTGTCACTTATTGGGAGCAGTAGGCTAGATGGAGCCGGTTACCTCCAGGATCTGTGCTAAGCTAGGCTAGAGTTACAACACGCACAGAGATGAGAAGGGTATGTATGGACTTATCTAACTCTGGGGGGTACAGGGAATAAGACAAAGTCCCAATAAGTCGGCGTGTTCCTTTTTAAATGTAATTTTCTTATTAAAAATGTGCTGGGGCCTAGCGGTTAGGGCACCAGCTTACCACTCCGGTGACACAGATCCTAAACTGTGCTCCTTTCCGGAACCTTTCTCCACTTGCTTCCTATCATTCTCTACTGCCCT
This sequence comes from Sander lucioperca, assembly GCF_008315115.2. Lineage (NCBI taxonomy): Eukaryota > Metazoa > Chordata > Actinopteri > Perciformes > Percidae > Sander > Sander lucioperca. The sequence continues at coordinate 3,513,461 of NC_050191.1, forward strand.
ATTTGATTAAAGGCAAAAAAAAAAAAACTTTTAAAAAAAATGTGCTGGGCTCTTTTTTTCATTTAATATAATTTTATTTTCATATAATTCTTTGATCTAGACATTGCAGCCTCACCCATACCCCAGGAGAGAGCGGAGGAGAGGACTGAATGGCTGAGGCATAACTCGGCGCCAAGCAACCAGTTGGAAAACTACATGGAGGCGACCGCTGTTTACCGTGCCGAGTGGCTACGCAAGAACACAGGCAAATCAATTGGCAAGGTTCTCCAAGAGTTCCCCCGACTCCTGTGTCCAGGCATGGTATGTACCTCCAATCTTTCTGTCAGTCTTGCAGTTTGTATGGGTCAGAAACACAAAACTCACACATTCATACTCTCTCTCTCTATCACTTGATCTTCTTCTCTCTCTGTGTCTCACACACCCTAACCCTAACACTCTCTCTCTCTCTCTCTCTCTCTCTCTCTCTCTCTCTCTCTCTCTCATTATTTTTGTTTTGATGATATATGATGTAAATGTTCTACATCTCCCCTCTCAGATTGCGCAGGACCTTGAGGTCCAATTTGGGTTATTTTCAGTTTTCATTTTTTAGTGTGTGCGGTCATATTAAATGACTCTGCCTCTCCTGTGTTTGGTCACATATGAATCAAAAAGAAGTCGACTACGTTTTATTTAGAAAACTCCAAATCTTTGTCTCAGACGGCTTTAGAATGCGTACAACATCCAACAACAACCTCGACCCCTACATCCTCAGATCTGGGGCCTGTTTCACAAAAGCAGAATATATAAATCCAGGATAACTGATAAAGCGAGGCTTGACCTAGTCTAATCTGTGCATCCTGGCTTGGTGCGTTTCACGAAGGCCAAGCCAGGCTGAGGAGGAGCGACTAGGTCGAGCCAGGCTGAAGTAATTCAGATAGACGCTCGTTCACGGCTTTCCTCAAAAGACCGCGAGGTCGATCACAGATTTACTGATGCCAAAATGGAGAATACGCATTGTACATACTTTATACAGAGTGAGCAGCAGCTTCTTGTGGAAGTATGATGACGTGAAACACATTATTTGTATAAAAAGAAAAGAAACACAGCCGCTGTAATGAAACAGTGAGAGAAAGCGTAGCAGACGATCACGGACCGACTGAATGTGTAAGCAGCCTAAACATATACATTAACTGACCACTGCTCTGAACTGAAACCGTCATAATCATACCATTCAAGGATTAGGTTACTAATCATTTGCACAAATTAACAGTTGTACTCTTTGCCTTAAAAGTAAGCAGACAATAATGTTACTCAGGAAATTTACCATGAAGATCAATTTTCTACAACACTAGAATTTGATGCGTAAATATCTCTTTCACTCTGTTCCTCCCTCTCCCTCATGGGCTAACATATACATTTCCTAAGTCATATTAACTTCCACTGCTCGCTTTTAATGCAAAGTGTACAACTGTTCGTTTTTGCAAATGACAGTGACTCATTGAATGGTTTCAGTTAAGAGCAGTAGTTCATAAATGTATATTTTTAGACTATCATTCAGTCTGTCCACTATTATCTGCCACGCTTTTTCTGTTTTTTTTAATTTTTTTATAGAGGATGGGTTTCCTTCTCTACATATTATATGCATTGCTCTCTTGTATATATGGACATAGAAAATAAAGACACTGAAGAAATTGGACTAAAATCTAGAAACCATAAAGATAATTAATTGATAATTTCCATGCACACTGTAAACAGAGTATATTCATCAGTTATTTCCCCCCCAGCTAAATATAAGGTCAAAAACCATTGAGGTGTCCTCTCCCTGTTGTTACATGAATGTACAGTAGCCTACATCACTAGATAGTTACTGGTCCAGTGAACTAAGACTATAATTTGGGAGGATTGTACAATTAGGAAATGTTCTTTAAACTGTACAATCCTCTCAAATTATAGTCCCAGTTTACTGGACAACACAAGTTGTGTGCTAAGAATGCCAAATACAATGCACATGGAAGAGGAACAAACATGATCCTTATTGTTGAAGAATTTAAAAAAAAATGAATCAACTAAAATAACTCAAGGTGCATTAGTCAACTATAGAAGCTGGGTGATCAGAAAAGGCTCCAGGATTAAATAAATCCTGGCTGTTAGCCTGGTCGGGAGCAGGCTAGCTGTTAGCCTGGTCGGGAGCAGGCTAGCCGTTAGCCTGGTCGGGAGCAGGATAGCTGTTAGCCTGGTCGGGAGCAGGCTAGCTGTTAGCCTGGCTGTTAGCCTGGTCGGGAGCAGGCTAGCCGTTAGCCTGGTCGGGAGCAGGCTAGCTGTTAGCCTGGCTGTTAGCCTGGTCGGGAGCAGGCTAGCTGTTAGCCTGGTCGGGAGCAGGCTAGCTGTTAGCCTGGTCGGGAGCTGGTGATTTATGTGCCTCCACTTTCGTGAAACCGAGTCAAGGCTTAAATCATCCAGGATAACTGATAAATCCCGGCTTAATCCCTTCTCTTGGTTTTGTGAAACAGGCCCCAGATGAGATTTTTGAACGTACATGTTCCACCTAAACAAGTTCCTTCCTGAGGCTATTTTGCAGCCCGCTGCTTTTCTCCGGTGCCTAGAACCACCCAAGACTACTGTGATTGTGTAACCCACCCCAAATTGGCTGGTTGTGTTTAAAGTTTTAAGCAGGGATGATATGATTTGTGTGATCAATTTGTCATCATAATAGGACATTTTGTACATTCATCCAAGCTAATTAGAACTGATGCTAAAATATTCCTTCAGATATAATACATGAGTAAAAACACAAAGTATGAGTTTCCTATTTTTTACTTATTAATCAGACACAAATAGCTGAGGTTATGCCACTTTGTTTTAATCGAGTCATTTTAATTCTCAACACTTTTCGAGGAGCATCTCGCTGCAGTCTGCGGGAAGGTGGGGCTTGATGTCAAGCCCCGCCCACATCCAAGTCAGTCATTTTTTTTTTTTTTTACCTACGTCGTCTCCCCATACGCTCGAACGGACCAAGACGGTAGCAAAGCTAATATCCTCTTGTTTCACATTAGATGACAGAAACTGATGTAAGCTAAACACAAACGACATTTCATGCAACAACAGTGAACTGTAATTGGGCCCGTGTACTTTTTCGTTCATTTGATTTCCGACTTTGAAACGAAAAGAGTGGTTCGTAAATAACGTAAGACTGCTCCGGTGAAAGCCTTGTTTTCATGAGCTTCTGGGGCTAGCTGCTAGCTAGCTCGGAAGCTACATCTGATGCTCGTAGACATGTAAATGAACTGTTTGTGTGCTAGCTAAGTCAACGGTCAACACCTTTTATATTGTAACGTGAAAGCTCAGGCTGCGTTAGCTTCAGCTAAACCACAGCTGCAACTTGCACTGCCCCGTTAAAATGCAACTTCAACCCTCGGACATAACGGTAATCACGTAACATTCCCAATCTAGCAGAGACGGAGAGTGTAGGTATATGTAAGGAGATAACGTAGACACAGGCTAATTACTGATCACTAAAATGCTAGTTAACATTAGTAATTAAACTTAAACAGCTAATGTGAGACGAAACTGCCTGAGAGCTTCTCCTGTACTATACGGTAATTCCTCTACTATGAGACAGTAGGTCGCGTGGTTATGACCCAATCGTTAGCCTATTTTTATAAAAACGTCTGCTACGGAGCCATGACGTGAGGTACAAGGTAATGGAGCCTTTTATACATTGTCGTGTTTCTTTAGAAATAAACAATGGACAAATAGAGTCTTTAAACGCTTCAGATGTAAAGTTATTCGCTGTCAAAGTGGCGCCAAAATGAATGGCAGTCAATGGGATGCTAACGGGGGGTGATTGCTTTGTAGCATTAAAATGGCGCCATAAGAGGTTCGCGGTCCGAGGAGAAGCTTACCCCCTTGGTCCGTTCGAGCGTATGGGGAATGACGTAAGCAAAAAAAATGGCTGACTTGGGCTTGATGTCAAGCCCCGCCTTCCCGCAGACTGCAGCGAGATACACTTGCACTATTCAGCAGTGGCAAACACTTTGCGGTAATGCCCACTAGGTGGCAGCTGCACAGCGCTGGTGTCGTTCTTTCCTTAGCCTGTTACAGAGGGAGAAACAGCCAACATTAGCTCTGCAAGAAAAAATAAGGAAATAACATCCTGAAAAGGGATTCATTTTTTTTCTTTCTTTTGATGGTGGTGTCTGAAAACTTTTCTGTTGACATAGGTAAGTTCATATACTGTGTTTATATGAAGGTAAATATGGTGCAAAATGGGAGAGCTTGTAGAATACAATGTGAGAACTTGCAGAACAAAAAATCTGAACGTGTATGTTACAATTTGCACTTGTAAAAATAAAATTTGCACTTGTAAAAAATATTCACACACACGTGATCTGAATTTGAAGTCAGACAAACAAAAAAAACATGAGAGCTTGTAAAAAAAATCTGAACTTGTAAATTGAAATTTGCACTTGTAGAAAATGTTCACACACCTGTATTCTGAATGTGAAGTTACAGAAAAAATATTCACAAATGTGTAGATTGATATTTACATGAACACAATGACAGCTGCAAACTTATAATGCAACATTTACTCGTATACTTTTTTTTTTTACTCTGGTTCATTTTCCATCACAACCACAACTCAGTGATTACAACCTCTGGAATCTGTCACTGCAACTTCACATATGTGCTCTCTCGCATCACAAAGTGGCCAATCTGCGCACCTCGACTTTCACAACACTCTTGACGATACATTTGGTGCAAAACTAATTTGTACCTGTGGACTTAGGCTGTGGAGCTCTGAGCTAACAGAACGGGAAAAGCCTTCTTATATACAGTCTATGGGAAAATCAGGGTTTCTATCGCCAGATGAGGGACAACTCTGTCTGGCTTATTTATGTAGCATGGAAACTTGGTGGAATAGCATGCTAGCGTTAGCTAACTAACAGCCAGCCCGCTTCTAAATAAATACCTTTTAATTGTCTAAACACTTTTTAACAGTCAAACTAAAACACTGGCGGTGAGCTCCAGGGCCTGCAGCCGCAGACGGACCGTCATCAGTGGGTAACAGGTGCCAAGTTTCGCATCCACTAGGGAAAATAATGATTTTATAAGGCAAAGTACTGTTTAAAAACTAGGCAATAGTAAATCTCTTTGTCATGTTCATCAATAATGATTAGGATTTTAGAAGGTTTAGAGACATCAATGTTTTATCAGACTCTATAGTAGCATTTCCTTGCTACCTAGATGCAATTTTCGGCAGCAATGAATTCTGCAGAAATGATTGTTTCTGCCCAAGCGGGTGCAGTTCTTAGCAGGGATGCACAACATCAGCAAAGCAAGCTCTGGTCATGGCCGGGGGATGGGCCGCTGCTACCGGATGTGGGGCTCTCCGTGTCCCGCTGGAGCTCCGACTGCAGGTCGAGGTCGGCAGCGAAGCTTTCTGGCAAAAGCAGTGTTACTACGCTGGTCGATCCCCACTGATGACGGTCCGTCTGCGGCTGCAGGCCCTGGAGCTCACCGCCAGTGTTTTAGTTTGACTGTTAAAAAGTGTTTAGACAATTAAAATATATTTATTTAGAAGCGGGCTGGCTGCTAGTTAGCTAACGCTAGCATGCTATTCCACCAAGTTTCCATGCTACATAAATAACATGGATCTGATACAAGTCCAAGTCTATCTCGTTCCCTCCCCCGATCAGAGAGGATCTTTCTCACACTCCCTTTATAATGTCTAATCACTGTAAAACTAGATGGCCTCTCATAACCCAGGGAAACGGAGGCACTGAGGTCAGCACCATGAACTCTAAAACCTTTTCTTAACACTTTCACAAAATATATTCTAACAATCCCTCTTTATGCACTGCTCACGCGGTGCATACCATAATAAGTGTGAAACGGTAAAAATTTTAGAAAAATTTCATATCCCTCTTTTTACATAGCAAACGCTATGTAACATAAAAACTACCTAATCTCTAACTACCTAACTGTTAACCTAGACACAATATAAGGTGATTAACAACATAAAAAAATGGACTATGATACTGGTAATAAAGACGGCAACATGGTACTGACACAGCATTATTACTAAAACAGAGGGGGGCTGTCCATGGTGCTGAAACAGAGCATTATTACTAAAACAGAGGGGGGCTGTCCATGGTGCTGAAACAGAGCATTATTACTAAAACAGAGGGGGGCTGTCCATGGTGCTGAAACAGAGCATTATTACTAAAACAGAGGGGGGCTGTCCATGGTGCTGAAAAATAGCATTATTAATACAACAGACGGAGGCTGTCCATGGTGCTGAAACAGAGCATGGTTACTGAAACAGAGGGGTGCTGTCCATGGTGATGAAAAACAATATTATTACTAAAACAGAGGGGGGCTGTCCATGGTGATGAAAAACAATATTATTACTAAAACAGAGGGAGGCTGTCCACGGTGCTGGGTTAGGGTTAGTGTGCTGCGTGTAGCCTATATGTAGAATTGAGCTGCTAGTGTAAGCTGCATAATACACATTGCTGTCTCTGACTATACTTGGTGGTTACCTTTATTTTTGTGGAAATCTCTTAAACATAATGGAACAGCAAAAACTTCAACATAAACATCTACTTCTATTAAAATTGTAAAATCACACTTCAAACCTATGTCTTGCTTAAGGCTATACTGACAACAAAACTACTACTAAAGGTAGACTTATGTTTTAGCTTTTCAGTTTCATTAATTCAAATCAAAAGGCCTATTGAGGCCACGCGCAAAACTGTGAAACAAAGTAGGATCAGGAAAAGAGGATAGAAAAACAGTTGGCGATAGGACGGATGGGAATTGGAGAGAGAGAGGGCACTGGGTGGTGACAGGGGATGAATTTGGACCCAGCGAACTAGACTTCTTCTTCCTCTGAGGAAGTATCAAACTCGTAAAAATTAGATAGATGATAACTTGGAAGCGGGGCTTCTTGGGTGGCTACCATTTGGTAGGGTGGGGGAGCACCCTCTTTTGATAGGGCCGTAGTTATCAATCTATTGATTAGAGTTCTGAGACAGGGTATTGCACAGCACCCGCAGCAGATGAGGATACCAATAAACACGGCTATGGAAATCAATATTGACATTATCATGTCTTTTCATCCTTTAAACATTCCATGCATCCAATTGGCTACAGACTCACATTGTACGTAACTTAAGTATTAATATCAACATTAAATATTTAGTTTTTCTTCTAATTCTTTCAAGCCATCAGAGAAATTGTTCTCAGCTGGTTTAGCAATGCCCTTCTCCGCATCCCATGTGTATTTAGTAAGTACATGTACATGGATCTGATACAAGGCAAAGTCTATCTCCTAACGGACCGAGAGAGTTTCCCCTAGCATCAGGCGCTGCTAAGTTAAGATACTGTCTATTTATCCATTTCTGTCCCATCCCTGGTGGTGCTCTCATCAGTTTGGATCCAGTCCAGATCTTCTGGCTCCAGCCGGCTCCTGACTAATTTGTAACACTGTATAAAAACATGACCTTAACTTCCAATTCTCAGCTCAGAAGAAGCAAGCCGCTATTGTTGGATTTTGAACACCTGTGTTTTAATCTCCAGCAAACTTTAAGGAGTTTTCATGAGAGCCAGGTCATTCCCATACAGTGTCACAAAGCTTGCATAGTGCTGACTATTGTTTGCCTCGTTCCCTCCCCCGATCAGAGAGGATCTTTCTCACACTCCCTTTATAATGTCTAATCACTGTAAAACTAGATGGCCTCTCATAACCCAGGGAAACAGAGGCACTGAGGTCAGCACCATGAACTCTAAAACCTTTTCTTAACACTTTCACAAAATGTATTCTAACACTAGCTAGTAGAATTTCTGACCAAACCAACCTAAATGTTTACAGTTCAATTGCATGAAAATGTAAGAATATTCACTTTAATATGATAAATAGTGTGAATACATTGGGAATTGATAGGGCGGGGTATGTGAGTTTATATGACAGGGCTGTGGGGGTAACTCAGACCAGAAGGGCTGGAAAGCACTGATCTACAGTATTTTATATTATTGACCGACCGGTATATTACAGACATGCCTTAATAGTTGTGTTAATCACAATACCGTTGTTTGAATTATATATCTCCGTGTGTGACTAACGTCATCCTTCCCAAGCAATCTAACATTAGCCCAGCATGGATAAAGTCCAGCTATGCATCCAACGTATTCATCCGAACAAAACTAAAATGTCACAATCCAGCCACTTGTAAGAAGTTTGTAATACTGGTTACATAGTTATCGTGTTTTATTAACCTTACTTCTGTTTGCCAAGGCTATATTTTATTGGCTTGCAAAGTAGCTATCCGTTGCTAACGCTAACGTTAGCTAGCTAATTTATGTCAAAAAGCAGTAGCTAACTAATGTTACTGCCAAGATATGGTTTCATTGTAAGACAGCGTAAACACATGACAACACTTGACGAGTCTTACAACACCTCTCTGGTCTCTAGTGAAATCATATCTTGACAGTAGTGAGCTAACGTTTCTGCTTTTTGAGATAAATTAACGTTAGCAACGGATAGCTCCTTCGCAAGCTAATATAGCAACATAATTCAGGTTAATAAAATACGGTAATGTAACCAAAGTATTAAAAACTACTTAGCTACATGTGGCTATAGTGTGACAGGTCTACTGCTGTTCAGTCTCGCATTGTGAGACCTAGCTAACTTAGCTAGTTACAGTGCTGCGAGGCCTGTTCAGAGGACATGGCGGCTGCAGTGTGTGAGCTAGCTAGATTGCTTGTGAAGGATGAGTCAAACTAACGTTAAACACACAAGGAGATACTGTATAAGTCAAACAAAACAACGGCATTATAGTACACACAAATATTAAGACATTTCTGTGATATAAGTCAATAATACAAAATACTGACCGAAATGTGTTTTAATCCAGTAACATTAGTCGAACAGATCCACTGTAGTCAGTATTTGCTGTACCAACAGGTGTAAACTGAAAAAGACTGTTCCTCCTAGATTTTTGTTTCCTGCTACTTGCGATCTAATTGGAGACAAACAGCCAATCAGAATTGACCTTTTGATTCTGCGATTGGTTGGTTTAGTGGCACACTTGTAACGCTGTGAAAATCTGAGCGAGCGTGTCTAGAGTTGAGCGCGCAGAGAGAAGAGGTTGAGAGCGAGGGAGACATGACCGGAGCGCAGCAGCGTCTACCTGCGAGCAGAGAAAGACATGCAAATACATTTATTGTGCACGAATTAGGTTTTTGTTTACTCAAACTGAATTATTTTTTGCGAGTGTTAATTTATGTTCAAAATGCAATGTAATGCGCTTGCAAAATATAGTTCTCTGTGCTCAAAACATACTATTACTCGCTCAGGAATGTGACACATATATAACGGCATATGATACAAGCCTTCTGTGATCGCACACCGCCACCCTGTGTGTTGAGCTCTCTGTTTTAGCTACAGAGTGAGGCATCTCACTTCTGTTCCATCTTTGTTGGGAGTCGCACATGCTCAGTACCTAGGTAAGGACTACTAGCCAGTCAGAAGCAGAGTATGAGGGCGTGCCCTGACAGTAGCTAGGCGAGCATTATAACGTGTGTTCCAAAGTGACCACGTTTGTCTCTGAAGTAAAGGCTGGACTACAATAGAGCTGTTTGGAGCAGTTTGTGAACAGTGTTTTCTGTTGGAGATGGTAAGTCCCTTTGGGGCGGACTTTGGGCTTTTTCACTTTGTAAATCTATAACATGCACAAAAACGATATATAACACAATAAAGGAAGGGGAAAAAGCCAAAAAGCATAATATGAGCACTTTAATATCAAAAAGCTACGCACTAAAGCTGTAACGACCTCCAGTGTGTGGGCTGCTATGGAAAAACAAGTCTTGCTGTGACTCACCATCTCGTTGGTGTACCAGTACAGAGAACTCTTCTTCAGGACAAACCAGTATCTCTTCCATTTACTTCCCAGGAAACTGCGGCCCCCCCTTCCTGCGGAGAAGCCAGCCCTGACAGTCCAACACCCCCAGATCTTTGACCGAGATCCGCCGGCGACTCATGGCTGCAGTCGAACCTGCAGGGGGCCGAGAGAGAGAGGACAGCAGGTCCCACATCATATCTAAAGGTTCTTTAAAACCCTTTGCGTCAAAAATCACACTTTGTCTTATGGAGGCATAGCTCAGTCAAATCTTAGCACACACACGCTAAAAATACTGGGTTATTTTATTAACCCAACCACTGGGTCGAGGCTGTTTAACCCTGTATTATGTACAGTGCTGCTCATAAGTATTCATACCCATGCTAAAGTTGACTAAAAAGAGGAATAAAAAAATCATCTTTTGGAAATTGATCTTAATGCCTTAATTAAAAAAAGAGGAAAAATCCAACCTTTTAAGGACACCAATTTTTTTCTGAATGAATAATGTATTGTAAATAAATAAATGTTCTTCCTTAAAATACAGGGGCCATAATTATACATACCCCTATGTTAAATTCCCATAGAGGCAGGCAGATTTTATTATTAAAGGCCAGTTATTTCATGAGAGCAGCCAAAATGGGTTTCCTCAGGAGGGTGGCTGGCGTCTCCCTTAGAGATAGGGTGAGAAGCTCAGTCATCCGTGAGGAGCTCGGAGTAGAGCCGCTGCTCCTTCGCGTCGAAAGGAGCCAGTTGAGGTGGTTCGGGCATCTGGTAAGGATGCCCCCTGGGCGCCTCCCTAGGGAGGTTTTCCAGGCACGTCCAGCTGGGAGGAGGCCTCGGGGAAGACCCAGGACTAGGTGGAGGGATTATATCTCCAACCTGGCCTGGGAACGCCTCGGGATCCCCCAGTCGGAGCTGGTTAATGTGGCTCGGGAAAGGGAAGTTTGGGGTCCCCTGCTGGAGCTGCTACCCCCGCGACCCGTTACCGGATAAGCGGAAGAAGATGGATGGAGTTATTTCATGGATCCAGGATACTATGCATCCTGATAAAGTTCCCTTGGCCTTTGGAATTAAAATAGCCCCACATCATCACATCCCCTTCACCATACCTAGAGACTGGCATGGTTTTATTTCAGTTAGCCTAATAGCTGGTTTAATTTGCATTGATATGGATCTTATCTCAGTTACAGACACAGTCTTTGTCACAAAGTATAACATATAACATAAACATAACCCTACGATTTGAATATTTGGATTTGTGCATTTTTTGAGCCATAAGCTACTCATACAATAAACTATGATAATACTCAAGTCAAACCATTTTCTTTCTTTACAGGCTCCAAAGACTACATTGCCCTGATGGTTCTACCAAGCCTGATGCCACCTGCAGTCTTCAGGATGGGCCTGAAAGACCGTGAGGACTACAGTGTCTGACGCCATGAAGGCCTTCATCGATCTTAAGCCTGTGAGTATTCCTAGACTCACACAGCCCCTTAGATCTAGTGATGCAGGTCTTGTAATTGTAAAATCTGTTAGAAAACATTAGCTGTCAGCTGGTCAGAGTCTTTGTCATTCAAATACTTGATTTGTGGAAAATTATTATTTGCAGGTCGGAACAGACATGGACCGACAGACACCAGACCAGGCCGTACCCCTACACCCTTGTGTTGGGAGGCGAGGAGTGCTGCTCACAGCCATTCACCGTTCTCAGTGGGCCGGCCCTGGAGCAGCACAGCGTTGTCCAAGCTGTACATGTTTGTTTCAAAGGTTTTTATGTGTTCGATATCAATTTCCCAAAGCAGTGTTTCTCTGCTTGGCAGTTCCTCTAGGAGGCTGTCTATGGAATGGGAGGGGATCGGACTGTGGGACTGTGGGAGAACCGGAGACACCCGGAGAAAACCCAAACTAACGCGGGGAGAACATGCAAACTCTAAGAAGATAAGGAAGAACTCCCCACACGGGAAGAAGAAATCTGGGGAGAGATCACCTCTCAGATGGTTGTGAGAATAATGGACGGATGGGGTATTAGCAGTAGCAATGTGTAGCGATGTCACATCTCTACAGATGTCTACAGACTAATAGAAATACAGATAATGATGGAGAGTTGAGAGTTGGTGGGATAGTTTATGTGAACATCCGGAGGAAAAAAACTGGAGCACACTAAAAGAACAGAACCAAGCCTTAAGAGCTTCCCTCCAGCAGGGAAGCTGCGACAACGAAAACCTAAACGAGGAAAACAAAGCTTTGAGAGCTAAAGTGAAAGAGCTATATAAAGAGCTGGAAGTGAAGGTGGAAAAGGTGGAAAAGATAAACATAAACTATCCCACCAACTCTCCATCATTATCTGTATTTCTATTAGTCTGTAGACATCTGTAGAGATGTGACATCGCTACACATTGCTACTGCTACTACCCCATCCGTCCATTATTTTCACAACCATCTGAGAGGTGATCTCTCCCCAGATTTCTTCTTCCCGTGTGGGGAGTTCTTCCTTATCTTCTTAGAGTTTGCATGTTCTCCCCGCGTTAGTTTGGGTTTTCTCCGGGTGTCTCCGGTTCTCCCACAGTCCCACAGTCCGATCCCCTCCCATTCCATAGACAGCCTCCTAGAGGAACTGCCAAGCAGAGAAACACTGCTTTGGGAAATTGATATCGAACACATAAAAACCTTTGAAACAAACATGTACAGCTTGGACAACGCTGTGCTGCTCCAGGGCCGGCCCACTGAGAACGGTGAATGGCTGTGAGCAGCACTCCTCGCCTCCCAACACAAGGGTGTAGGGGTACGGCCTGGTCTGGTGTCTGTCGGTCCATGTCTGTTCCGACCTGCAAATAATAATTTTCCACAAATCAAGTATTTGAATGACAAAGACTCTGACCAGCTGACAGCTAATGTTTTCTAACAGATTTTACAATTACAAGACCTGCATCACTAGATCTAAGGGGCTGTGTGAGTCTAGGAATACTCACAGGCTTAAGATCGATGAAGGCCTTCATGGCGTCAGACACTGTAGTCCTCACGGTCTTTCAGGCCCATCCTGAAGACTGCAGGTGGCATCAGGCTTGGCAGAACCATCAGGGCAATGTAGTCTTTGGAGCCTGTAAAGAAAGAAAATGGTTTGACTTGAGTATTATCATAGTTTATTGTATGAGTAGCTTATGGCTAAAAAAATGCACAAATCCAAATATTCAAATCGTAGGGTTATGTTTATGTTATATGTTATACTTTGTGACAAAGACTGTGTCTGTAACTGAGATAAGATCCATATCAATGCAAATTAAACCAGCTATTAGGCTAACTGAAATAAAACCATGCCAGTCTCTAGGTATGGTGAAGGGGATGTGATGATGTGGGGCTATTTTAATTCCAAAGGCCAAGGGAACTTTATCAGGATGCATAGTATCCTGGATCCATGAAATAACTGGCCTTTAAAAATAAAAGTCTGCCTGCATCTATGGGAATTTAACATAGGGGTGTACTTATACTTATCCCCCCTTTATTTTAAGAAAGAACATTTATTTATTTACAATACGTTGACATTCCTGAGCTCCAGGGCCTGCGCAGACGGACCGTCATCAGTGGGTAACAGGTGCCAAGTTTCGCATCCCTGCTGAGAATTGCATCCACTAGGGAAAATGATGATTTTATAAGGCAAAGTACTGTTTAAAAACTAGGCAATAGTAAATCTCTTTGTCATGTTCATCAATAATGATTAGGATTTTAGAAGGTTTAGAGACATCAATGTTTTATCAGACTCTGTAGTAGCATTTCTTTGCTACCTAGATGCAATTTTCGGCAGCAATGAATTCTGCAGAAATGATTGTTTCTGCCCAAGCGGGTGCAGTTCTTAGCAGGGATGCACAACATCAGCAAAGCAAGCTCTGGTCATGGCCGGGGGATGGGCCGCTGCTACCGGATGTGGGGCTCTCCGTGTCCCGCTGGAGCTCCGACTGCAGGTCGAGGTCGGCAGCGAAGCTTTCTGGCAAAAGCAGTGTTACTACGCTGGTCGATCCCCACTGATGACGGTCCGTCTGCGGCTGCAGGCCCTGGAGCTCACCGCCAGTGTTTTAGTTTGACTGTTAAAAAGTGTTTAGACAATTAAAATGTATTTATTTAGAAGCGGGCTGGCTGTTAGTTAGCTAATGCTAGCATGCTATTCCACCAAGTTTCCATGCTACATAAATAAGCCAGACAGAGTTGTCCCTCATCTGGCGATAGAAACCCTGATTTTCCCATAGACTGTATATAAGAAGGCTTTTCCCGTTCTGTTAGCTCAGAGCTCCACAGCCTAAGTCCACAGGTACAAATTAGTTTTGCACCAAATGTATCGTCAAGAGTGTCGTGAAAGTCGAGGTGCGCAGATTGGCCACTTTGTGATGCGAGAGAGCACATATGTGAAGTTGCAGTGACAGATTCCAGAGGTTGTAATCACTGAGTTGTGGTTGTGATGGAAAATGAACCAGAGTAAAAAAAAAAGTATACGAGTAAATGTTGCATTATAAGTTTGCAGCTGTCATTGTGTTCATGTAAATATCAATCTACACATTTGTGAATATTTTTTCTGTAACTTCACATTCAGAATACAGGTGTGTGAACATTTTCTACAAGTGCAAATTTCAACTTACAAGTTCAGATTTTTTTTTACAAGCTCATGTTTTTTTCCTTTGTCTGACTTCAAATTCAGATCACGTGTGTGAATATTTTTTACAAGTGCAAATTTTATTTTTACAAGTGCAAATTTTATTTTTACAAGTGCAAATTGTAACATACAAGTTCAGATTTGTTGTTCTGCAAGTCCTCACATTGTATTCTACAAGCTCTCCCATTTTGCACCATATTTACCTTCATATGTTTATTCCTAACTGTTATGTTGTACAAGTTTAAAACTACGATGTTACCGTACAGTTGAAATGAGGGAGACACGGTCACAATGGCCGCTTTACTAGTTCTGGAGGAAGCATGGGTTTTGTTTTCAATGTCAAAGTATTTGCTAAAATGTTATTAGTGTTTATGCATATTATTAGTTAAGACTGACAACTTATGTAGCCAATGTTAAATTATATCTGCCGTGCTGAGTTTAGATTTTTTAGCTCATAATGTGCCTGTGTATATTGCTGTAGTCTGATCTAAACGTAATTAAGATGGCGCTGCGGTGGTGGCGTTTTTTTTTTTTTCTTTCCTTAGCCTGTTACAGAGGGAGAAACGGCCAACATTAGCTCTGCAAGAAAAAATAAGGAAATAACATCCTGAAAAGGGATTTATTTTTTTTTTCTTTCTTTTGATGGTGGTGTCTGAAAAGTTTTCTGTTGACATAGCTGTACTGTGCGACTGTGTGGTGGACTGTGAGAGCGACAGTGCGGGTGCGACGGAGGAGCGGTGTGTTTCCACTCTGCTAGCCTAACAGGAGAGAGAGCGTGGTGGACAGCGGACTGGACTCTGAACTTCAGGCCTGAGTTTGGATTTCATTTCTACTATCTCACCAGTAAGGTCTTTCCCTCCTGTGGATTTGGAGGATCGTGTCAGATACATTTTCTTAGACTGAGCTCAAACAGGTACTGGGTTGTGCACAACTACATTAAAGAGACTATTGCTGCAGCAAAACTTAAAAATGTGGTTTCTGGCCAGAAGATATTTTGTTGACATATGTGTTTTGGGGTGGGAAATGGGAGTGTAATATGTGTTGTTGGACATTTTGAATAATACTATTTTATTGAAAAGAGTTACTGTGTGTTTGTTTTCATTCTCTGTGTGAAGTCAATAATCATTTACAGCCAAAGAGAAATTAGTATTAAGTGTCAGTTCATTTGATATCTATCTTATCTTTATCCCTCGAACCAGGACATTACTAAAAGTACTGAAGTAGTGATCCCAGACCTCGAGGTGTTTTTACAGGTAATCTTGAAGGCTGATTAGAACCTGGTTACAATTGGTTTAAAGAAATGCCACTAAACCAGAGCATGTTTTCCTCCCATCCCCGAATGCTATGTGGAGTAGCCAGACCCTCCTCCAGCGCGCTTTGGAGGAGGGTCTGGCAAAGCATGACTAGTGTTTAAGTACACTTGCATTTAAGATCCATATTAAAGGTGCCGTATGTAGGATTGTGAAGATCCAGGACTTAGCCAAAAAATGTGAACATCGACAACTTCTCAGTCCCTCCCCCCTTTCTGCTAAAGCCCAAAACGCTCTCCTAAGCCCCTCCCCCCACAAGGGAGAATGAATGTGTGTGCATGAGCAGTGATTGACACGCAGTTAGACACCCCCCCGGCCCTGATTGGTTCATCTGAACAGGTAGCGGTGGATTTTTGTAAATCTCACTACAGGCTGTAGGTGGAGCCAGAGGAGATGGATTCTTATTTTAAATGACCTGCTTCATGTAGTTCTACTGGAACATAGGGTCAGTTTCAGCAAATATGACAGAAAGTTTTATAAGTCTTACCTACTGCACCTTTAATGAAACAAACCAAGTGTTTCATCATCATCGTCATCATCATCATCATCATCATCATCTAGCACAAGAACAGAAACTATTTACTGAGCTGTAAAATTCATCAATAGTGTTTTGTTGCTACTTTTGATTCAAGTCCTTTTCAAAGTGTGACAGATGATGCCTTCAAAGGACCTTTTGAAATGAAATACATTCAAGTCTGAAGCATTTTAGAATAACTAGGCTGATGGTGCCACCTAGTGGACGACATCAACTACTGCAAGTAAAAAGATAATCTGAACATGGTTTTTTTTTCAAATAAATTAAAAGTAACAAAAAGTACAAAAGTATTTTATTTCCATTGATCATAAAAACTGATTTACATTTACTAACACAAATTATTCTCCTCCAGATCTGCAGTGAATCTTCTCTTCATCCTAACAGCCCCTTAATCATTGAAATCATAGTCAGATTTCCCACAGAAGAGGCACATTTACCTCCACTAAGGGGGTTGTTTTCACTACCTGTCCGTTCATTTGCAGTAACTCACCTAAAACTAGCCGATTTTAAATGAAGTCTGGTGCAAAATGAAGCCATGAGCCAAAGACCCAAGTGATTCTTTTTTTTGCTGTGGCTGCAAATATGTGACATTAAATATTCACACACACCTACATAAAAAAAAAAAAAAACTTTTAACTGCATGGTAGATTGCTGCACGTCTGTAAAGCTGCAGCCTGCAAGAGATCAAACAAACAGCCACTGGGTTAAAGATGCTGAACGCAAACGTCAGACATAAAAAAGAAAAATGCCACATGGAACGACAGCAGCTGCAGAAACGTGTTATTTTCTAGAAAACAAAGGGGAAGTGTCTGTGCAGAGCGTCTTTGAGACGCTGAAGAAAGCAGAAGGGTCATAAAGAACGTGAGAAACAGGAAGGGTGGTGTGTGTGTGTGTGTGTGTGTGTGTGTGTGTGTGTGTGTGTGTGTGTGTGTGTGTGTGTGTGTGTGTGTGTGTGTGTGTGTGTGTGTGTGTGTGTGTGTGTGTCAGTGTGATTTTTGACTCTGTGGTCTGTTTCTGGGGCGATGTAGAAACTCTCACAGGCAGCTTCCTCCTCGGCTGAGCATCAGTCTGCTGCGAAGACGCCACACTGCCGGACGTCCAGACTGCAGCAGGTAAGACGTCCTTTTTAAGGTTTTTCTGTGGTGATTATTCAAAATATAAAACATTTTCTTTTTGGACATTTTGAGCACCATCAACAAAAGTTTATTAGTCCCCTTTTATTGGCAGAAAAAAAAATATATATATATTTTTAAATATGGACACATGAAGACATAACTTATAACTAAAACAAGCGCATCAGATGTGACAGTAAGGTCAATTTTGCAACTGTTGTGTAGCTTTCAATCATATCGCGTGTCATAACTAGGAAAGTACAGATGAACATTCTTGTTGTCTTGTAATGTCATCCTCTTGGTGTAAATGTAGCTATCATTACTGAGTTTCTTTTTATGCTATGCTATGCTATAATAATGCACATATCTATAAAGATGAACCAGTTAGGCACAGCTAACACTGCATATGTACTGTATGTGTCAACCTCTAGATAGGAATACATTATATGCACAGCTTCTACATTGTACTACTTAACCAATACCCTAGCATTGTGTATTATCAGATATAGCTACGTTACTGACCTAGCTAACGTTACCGACCTAGCTAACGTTACCTGGGACAGCATCGTAGCTCTGCTCTGCTCGGGGTCCTGCACGTCCCACAATGTTTCATTATTCTACAGAGAGAAGACGATAATTAATACGTTAGCAGTTAGCTAACGTTAAGTGCTAAGTTAACAGCTTTACTAGCTAATTAGTAACTTAACACAACGAAACAACAAACGTCTAGTAACCATGCTTGCAAAGTACATCACAGGCAATATATATGATCAATACTTAGATTTTATTAATCTTGTAGGAATCCGCTGTGGAGTGGTTTGTGTGTCCTCCAAAATCTCTTAAGTTAACTGCACTGAAACGTCAGGGGGTCGGCAGGCACTGAGCTGTCACTCAAAAAT
This sequence comes from Sander lucioperca, assembly GCF_008315115.2. Lineage (NCBI taxonomy): Eukaryota > Metazoa > Chordata > Actinopteri > Perciformes > Percidae > Sander > Sander lucioperca. The sequence continues at coordinate 3,531,834 of NC_050191.1, forward strand.
ACTCCAAATACGCATTAGCCAATGGGGACGCACCCCTGTAAGACCCGCCCACGCGATAGCTTTGTGTCAGAATCGCAAACAAAGACTCTGGAAGCGCAAACGAGAAAGCTGGGAGCGAAACTGCAAACGTGATGGAGAGAGCAAAAGACTGATCATTGAGAAAGAAGCAGAGGGAACGGTAAACACAAGGACATAATATCAAACAAATATAAGACCAATAGTTTACGACTACACAAATGTTTTGTTTGCAAGTTTTAAGTTTTACCTTTGAGGTGACAGTTTTTTTGCTTGAGTTAGTGATTTTTGTTTGATACTTGAGACGTTTTGCTTGGTATTAAAGACACAAAAATAATTCCGTAGTATCGATCCTGCCGGTAGTTAGCTTGCCCTGCTAGCTGATAGCGGTTAGCCGTTAGCTGCCGTCCGGTGAGTGTGTCCAGCCAGATAGCCGTTAGCTGCTAGCTGCCGTCCGGTGAGTGTATTCAGACAGGCTTCTGTGATAATCATCCCAATAATAATCCACAGAACAGCGATGGTGTTGCTATGTCCTCCAGTTACTGAAGGCTAGCTCTAGCTTGTGCTTGGAACAGCAAGTTCATCTGCCTGTTTCCCCTCTGTCTGTCTCGTTCTTTCCAACAAAAGTTCTTCGTCTGTATACTCGGGTTTGAATAAATAAGGACGACCATCAAACTCAAAAGGCTCTCCCGTGTGTTGTATATCTGCTATATTCTCCATAGTTACGTTACTCCAAGCTTCTTCCCTTATAAACAACTCCGCTCTTCACACACTACGCTCCAATCTGCACACTACTGTTGACCTTTTCCTGCTACAACTGAATTCCCAGGAGACAGCGCGATGCTACAGCTAAGCTTCAGTAACACTGTTACTGTGCATGCCACAGACATCGTTTATCCCGTTTCCATGTAGTTACATAGTCACTGATGTGGTCATAACCACTACAGTGCAGTGAAATAATCTAAACCTTTCGCTGCGAAGGCATGATCTGTCCTATCCAGGACATCCACCAGACCACCGGGCGCTCCGTGGGTTGTTAATGGGATGATTATCACAGAAGCCTGGCTGAATACACTCACCGGACGGCAGCTAGCAGCTAACGGCTAACGGCTATCTGGCTGTACCATAGACTGTATATATTAATGGACAGAGCATGTGTGACGTCACCCATTGGTTTGTGGAGATCAGTTATCCGTCATCGAGTTTGCGTTTATGGGCGCAGCCATCCTGGTTGCGGATGTGACGTTTTTAGACGAGAGGGCGGAGTGAGGGAGGAGCCATAGACTATTGGGCGGTGTCTGACTTTTTGTTTTTTGGAGTTGACAACGCTGCTGACACTCTACGTTACCTTACACACGTTCACTGGCAATCTGGACGCAACTGCTGCTGAAAGCTAGCATACATAATTCGAGGTAAGATATAGCTTCGCTAGTTTTTAAATATATCTTTGTATGTTGTAAGATGAGTCACATTGTAAAGTAAATGTATCTGAAGTTACCATGTAAATTGTCTGTAATGTTAGCTAGCCACTGGTAAAACATGCTAACGTTCATTTTCTGCAAATCGAAGTTTACGTTGTCCTAATTTAAACGTAGTGTCAGCGAAATGCAAAACGGGGATTGTTAATGCTTATCATTATCTAACACTAAGTATTAGCAGATGTATAACAAAGTTTCTTAGAACGTTTGGTTAACTGTAATAACCATAATGCACTGATAATGTCTTGCTACTGTTTGCTCCATCAGTCTATGGTTGGCACAATTAGCCTTTACATGCTTTTAAGAGCTAACGTTAGCAGAAATAAGCTCATTTAACTAAATTAAAGTTACACTAAAGAACAATAGACTGTTGTTGATTCATCTGTATTCTCCTCCGATAATTAATGAAGTACAGTTACATGCTAGTGTGCATATATATTTAACTATGAGAGGCTCAAATGGAAATTGATGACTCTTTCTTTCAGAAATAGGAGTGTGGAGAGACACGATGGCATGTGCACCCACCCGATACCTCAGAAGTAAGTCCATCTTCTCTGGCATCACCCAGAGATGCAGGTGGAGGGCTGTTAACAATCCGGGGAAGATCGACTAGGCTCGCAGGGTTTTTTTTCTTTTTCCACTGTGCATTACAGACAACCAACAGACTGTCACACTATGCTCACTGTAATTGTAAAGGAAGCTTTTATTTCTTTACCCAGGCATTTGGACTTGACTGAACAGAGTGCTGCATAAGTGTTTTAAGCTTTATATGTTAAGCTATATTTTTATATTGTGGTTTGTAATGTCAACCATTTCTACTGTAATTAACAATGTGACACTAGTGATTCAACTACCCTTTTTTTTCATATGCAGACATGTCTTACCTTGACCCACAGCAGTGTTTTATGTGTGGAATGTACACCGGATTGTAAAAGGTGAACTACATTATTTAATTCATCAATTTAACCCCTAACCCTAACATAATCTTAAAAGTATTGCCAGTGTTTGTGGTTTATGTAGTTTTTGTAGTTAATGCCCATTTCAATGTGAAATAAAGGTCTTTCTAAAGCTACATTTGTTTTTCTGAAGCAACTATAGGAACATACACAATATTGTAGTCATACAAGAAGACATTGGTAATTTGATAGAATTTGTAATTGATTAAAAGTGTCTATTTTGGCTTTAATCAACAAAAATATGATTTCTCAAATGTTACCATATTTGAATGTTGACAAAGAAGGATCAGGGAAATGTAGTTTGTGCACTAGGTGCTGTTTAATCTGTGTAAGGTTATTGCAAATTCATTATAACAAAAGTATTATCACAAATTGTTGGTTGATTGTGGTAGATGAGAGGCAGCTGGAACCCAGACTCCCACACTAGACTCCTCTCCTGCAATAAGAGACAGACAGAGAGAGGGAGGGAGGAGAGACAGACAGAGAGAGGGAGAGAGGAGAGACAGAGAGAGGGAGGGAGGAGAGACAGAGAGAGGGAGGGAGGAGAGACAGAGAGAGGGAGGGAGGAGAGACAGAGAGAGGGAGGGAGGAGAGACAGAGAAGCTACCTAGGTGCAGCAGGCCTAACAGTAACACAAGAGGACACATCTATTACAGGACTCACATTTTAAACCTCTAAATACCAATGACTGCTAAAGTGCTAAAAGTTGGTCTGTCCTTTCAGCAGAAGAAGCTGAACCGAAAATGATTTTCTGGCATCGTTATAATCAGAACACATTTGAGAACTTTGGATGTGGTCAATGCAATCTGTTCCACAACAAGATGAATGGCACCAAATACACTGCTCTATACACCAGGTCTTCCCTCTGGCTCTGGTCATTCAGTTTTCAGTGTGGATACCTTTGTAAAGACAAACATGTAGTTAAGGCATGGTAGATCACAATGAATTATATTACTATATGAGCTTGTACATGAAGGCATGCTTCAGTTGAGGACATGCAGTATTAAGTAAACATACTCCTACATGTCAAATTTATCTTAGACAATTTTTTAGTGATATGTACATTTTAGTAATAAACAGAATTTGTAAATATAGATTGTAACATGTATGTGACTCATCTTAAAACAGACTAATGTGCTGACAGAAGGTCTTCAAATAGATTAGCAGACACAACTACAGTAAGTGGAAGAAAGACATCAGTGTAACAGCATCAACAACAGTGGTTAATAACTCCTGCAGCATGCTTGTTAGGTACATTAACAGTCTGAAATAATGTATTTAGAATTTTGAGAAAAGAATATTGAACCTGGTGCTTTATACAATACATTTGGCTGCAGAACTGAAGATTTTTCAAGATAGAACACTTATGTAACTTTACAATAATATATATATTTTTTTTCATGTGCGACATTTTATTGCAAAAACGGATATTCTGGCCCACTGCCCCGTCCGTCGACGCGCTCCAGCGCGGCTTTGTCCAAGGTGAGGGTGACGGTGATGCTGTGTGGGTGTCTGTGCCTGTCCTTCGGGCGCCTCCGGGTAACGTTGCCCAACTCTCGGGCGGGGTACATATATTTCAGTATATTCAAGTAAAAGCAGTCTCCGCTTGTCCCGTGCGAATGCCCCACACGAAACTCAGATGTGAGGGGGTACTTTCTAAATCACATGCGGTCCCAAAATGATTATACTCCCGTACGAATAGGATTTATATGAATTTGCACTATAACGTTAGCTCTATCAGGCTTTGACTTTAAGCTAACATTACCATTACATGCGCATCGATTAGCAATAACATCACATATGGTTAAAAACAGATTACCGGCGAGACCGTTGTGCATACCTACTGTATACGACTGTAACGTTAAATATATTAATTTTAATCCGTTTATACGGTCTGGTCTGCATAACGTTATTAGTTAGCCCGCTAGCTTGGTTAGCAAGGTGCAATCTAGCTAGCTAACTGATATTCATTGGGATGCTAACGTTGGCTAACGAAAAACGGTATTAAAACAAAATGTAACGTTACTTACCGGAAAAACTGAACTGCCGACTCCTTTGAGTGTCTTGTCGTACAACCGAACGTTGAACAAGACATTATTAGGCGACCAAGTGTCACAGTCACGAAGACGAAAGCTGGTCAACCCCCAAAATAAAGTTTACGTGCCATGGATAAGCTTTGCTAAACCTCTGTCATGATTGACAGGCCGCGAACTGTCAATCACATCATAGCCACGCCCTAAAACATCCCCCGCTTTATCGCCGATTTTAAATTCAACGAGACCATAATTCAAAAAATGAACACCATTCTGTGTTGCAGAAGACTTAAAACTAGCGATTGAGAATATAAACTCTTAATTGAAATGTTTACTGAGGTAATAAATCAAGTGAGAAGTGGGTCATTTCGCCATAGACTTCTATAGAAACGGACCTCCTTTTTGCAACCGCACGTGTCGCCTCCTGCTGGAATTCAGACAGAATGCAGGTTTAAGGCACTTCCGCATTTGCCGCATTTTGCTGAACCGGATGCGCTGTCCACTAATATATACAGTCTATGGGCTGTACACACTCACCGGAGGGCAGCTAGCAGCTAAAAGCTACTACCGCACTACTGTTTTTTTAGGGGGGAATAAACTTCAAGACGTGACATGACCTGTCCTCTGGAGGACATAGCCACACCACCGCCGCTCCGTGGATTGTTATTGGGATGATTATCACAGAAGCCTGTCTGAATACACTCACCGGACGGCAGCTAGCGGCTAACGGCTATCAGCTAGCAGGGCAAGCTAGCTACCAGCAGGATCGAGACAGGGACCAGGGTAGGTGAATTTAAACAATGTCTGAGTTGAAAACGCATCTTGTTGACACATAAGGGCCCTGTTCATGTTGCACAGACATATTAATTTCATTTTGTGTCTGTTAAGAGGCACAAAGGCACTCTAAAACTTGCCCCGACCACTGCCGTTTTAGCTCAGGGGACGCTTGTACATGTAGCTGCAGCTTCTCCGTGTTACCTGCACTGATTCGGGTCGGGGTTTTTTCTATCGAATGTACTCGCGTAGCTATAGCGATCAAGATTAACGTAAAAATTGGCCGGAATTCTCCTTTAATTAGCAGTTCAACAGAAAAAACTCTGGGCCTCTGAAGACAAGACTCTCCAACAAGAGTCTCTGAAACAAATAGCTGAGTCATGTATTGGCATTTCCTTTCAATACTTTTCTGCTCCTGTTGTCACTTTGCAGTTATAATAATTAAATAAAAATTGTCTGGCCTCCCATTTCAAAAGATGCACTTTTGAAAATAAACAAAAAGATCAAAAGCAACATTCCATCCTCTTTCTTTTGACGCATCATCATTCTATTTCACTGCTTTGATGAGTCTTTAGCACATAGGATGAATCCCTTCACATAACAATCTCATTCAGAGCCAGACAGTGTCAGACACTCAGAGACATTAACCAGACTGCCTACTCTTTACGATGGATAACTCCACAGAACAAAACAAGAAAGGCAAGGATAAAGGGCACAAAAACATCCTGCTGAACGAGTGGCTTTTCACGTATGACGAGGCTATTATTGCTGCATTGAAACGGCCTCCACACACCACACCCAAAACCATTCTCACTAAAGAGACCGAGACAGTGAAAGGGGGCCAACCACAACAGGCTGTTACATCCACGGATGCTCTGCAGTCAGCCTCTAAACTAAAGGTAGCTACAACAAAACCTGCGCCAAAGATTCTTAAACGGACGAATTTTCTACCACTGAAGAATCAGCAGCTGCAGTGGCAGGAGGAGAGAACCCCTCTCCTCCAGTCGCTCAGCATTCAAAACAGCGATGTGACAGACGAGGTTGACGACCAAGAGGAGCCAACAACAAGGCAACAAAAAGGCAACAGTAGGCCGAAAAAAACGTCTCTCTGGAAAAGATTCATCCGGATGTTCACATAAACTATCCCCAGATTTCTTCTTCCCGTGTGGGGAGTTCTTCCTTATCTTCTTAGAGTTTGCATGTTCTCCCCGCGTTAGTTTGGGTTTTCTCCGGGTGTCTCCGGTTCTCCCACAGTCCCACATCTGATCCGGCATGCAATCAATAAGAAATATGATTTACTATCAATAAAAAAACAATTAAATCAACTAAATCTGAATCTAAATGCATTTTATCCATATATAAGTTTATGTTATTAAGTTAAGTTTCTAAGCATGACACAATGTTGGAGAAAAGGAATAAAATAAGTATTTTATGTTATGTGGGGGAAACATTTTAGAGAGATTTTTAACTGTGTTGAGATTGTTGATATCTCTATTGTTGGTGATGTCATTAATAATTGTTGTGGTCATTAGACCTGATATTGAGAAATTGGCAGTGAAGAAAGCGTGTGGTCTTGACCAAATAAGAGCTGAACACCTGAAGTATGCAAGTCATAGTATCTCAGTGTTACTTGCTATATATTCCCCTCCCATTCCATAGACAGCCTCCTAGAGGAACTGCCAAGCAGAGAAACACTGCTTTGGGAAATTGATATCAAACACATAAAAACTTTAGAAACAAACATGTACAGCTTGGACAACGCTGTGCTGCTCCAGGGCCGGCCCACTGAGAACGGTGAATGGCTGTGAGCAGCACTCCTCGCCTCCCAACACAAGGGTGTAGGGGTACGGCCTGGTCTGGTGTCTGTCGGTCCATGTCTGTTCCGACCTGCAAATAATAATTTTCCACAAATCAAGTATTTGAATGACAAAGACTCTGACCAGCTGACAGCTAATGTTTTCTAACAGATTTTACAATTACAAGACCTGCATCACTAGATCTAAGGGGCTGTGTGAGTCTAGGAATACTCACAGGCTTAAGATCGATGAAGGCCTTCATGGCGTCAGACACTGTAGTCCTCACGGTCTTTCAGGCCCATCCTGAAGACTGCAGGTGGCATCAGGCTTGGCAGGACCATCAGGGCAATGTAGTCTTTGGAGCCTGTAAAGAAAGAAAATGGTTTGACTTAAGTATTATCATAGTTTATTGTATGAGTAGCTTATGGCTCAAAAAATGCACAAATCCAAATATTCAAATCGTAGGGTTATGTTTATGTTATATGTTATACTTTGTGACAAAGACTGTGTCTGTAACTGAGATAAGATCCATATCAATGCAAATTAAACCAGCTATTAGGCTAACTGAAATAAAACCATGCCAGTCTCTAGGTATGGTGAAGGGGATGTGATGATGTGGGGCTATTTTAATTCCAAAGGCCAAGGGAACTTTATCAGGATGCATAGTATCCTGGATCCATGAAATAACTGGCCTTTAATAATAAAAATCTGCCTGCCTCTATGGGAATTTAACATAGGGGTATGTATAATTATGGCCCCTGTATTTTAAGGAAGAACATTTATTTATTTACAATACATTATTCATTCAGAAAAAAATTGGTGTCCTTAAAAGGTTGGATTTTGCCTCTTTTTTTAATTAAGGCATTAAGATCAATTTCCAAAAGATGATTTTTTTATTCCTCTTTTTAGTCAACTTTAGCATGGGTATGAATACTTATGAGCAGCACTGTACATAATACAGGGTTAAACAGCCTCGACCCAGTGGTTGGGTTAATAAAATAACCCAGTATTTTTAGCGTGTGTGTGCTAAGATTTGACTGAGCTATGCCTCCATAAGACAAAGTGTGATTTTTGACGCAAAGGGTTTTAAAGAACCTTTAGATATGATGTGGGACCTGCTGTCCTCTCTCTCTCGGCCCCCTGCAGGTTCGACTGCAGCTAACTCACATACCCCGCCCTATCAATTCCCAATGTATTCACACTATTTATCATATTAAAGTGAATATTCTTACATTTTCATGCAACTGAACTGTAAACATTTAGGTTGGTTTGGTCAGAAATTCTACTAGCTAGTGTTAGAATATATTTTGTGAAAGTGTTAAGAAAAGGTTTTAGAGTTCATGGGGCTGACCTCAGTGCCTCTGTTTCCCTGGGTTATGAGAGGCCATCTAGTTTTACAGTGATTAGACATTATAAAGGGAGTGTGAGAAAGATCCTCTCTGATCGGGGGAGGGAACGAGGCAAACAATAGTCAGCACTATGCAAGCTTTGTGACACTGTATGGAAATGACCTGGCTCTCATGAAAACTCCTTAAAGTTTGCTGGAGATTAAAACACAGGTGTTCAAAATCCAACAATAGCGGCTTGCTTCTTCTGAGCTGAGAATTGGAAGTCAAGGTCATTTTTTTTTCACTTTGCGTTCTGTCACAACTCCCCATAGCGTGTTAAAATACTCTGTAATCCCGTTTCCCTCATGGTCAGGTGCTTAATTGTCTTTCTTTGTCTTTCTGCAGCTGTTGGAGGAGGTGGGTCGTATCCACTCCACAGCGAGCATTAGCTTCACTGATAGCTTTAACCAGATTGTTCCCAAAGTGCTTGCCCTGGCTCAAAGAAAATCTCCACTAGCCAAACAGTACTTGGAGGCCAGAGAAGAAGCGCTCACCGAGGATCTACCAGGTACTTACAAAAAGCTTATGAGTGTACTCACACAAATCAGTAGACAATTCAAAGTGCATTCTGAGATGATAATCAGATTTTGAGTGTGTGTGTGTGTGTGTGTGTGTGTGTGTGTAAGCTACTGGATGCCTAAAATTTCCTTCAGGATGAATAAAGTATTGATTTTTCTTGATTCTGTCTTGAGGTAGTAAATCCTTTGGGTTGAAAGAAAACAAAACACAAACTGTGCGCCTTCTACTACACTGTAGGTAATGTACATGGAAGGTACAGGTCTCAAGTGGAGCATATTCATTTAGCATTACTGTTGCGCTGTTCCTATTTAAAGGAGTGTGGCTTAGAAGTTATCCTAAAGCCACTGCTAGAGGATCTTAAAGTGCTCTCAACAGATGGGTTCTCTCTGGTGCACGAGGTTTGAAGGCAAACACCAATATTTTAAGAATATTGCAAGTAATTGTCGTGATTTCATTAATATAGCTTCCACTCTGAGCAGCCGTCACCAGTTAAAACAATGCTGGGAGTTTTCTTCAAATCATTTCTCAGATGATTTTGAGAAGGTACCAAGAAGCAGTACTAGCACTCCATTTTGTTCCTTACCACTTACTCTCCAGTGTGCTCTAGAGCAATATTTTACTGATGTTTCTTTTAGTGAAGATAAAGTTATTCAACGTGTTTCAGAAGTAACTGTTAACAATGTCAAGTATGCCACACAAGATGGTTTTGTTTTGGATGTGTTGCATGGTGAGAGAATTCCTCTTTTTTTCCAAGTGAAATACATTTTTAATGTGGACCCTACGTGGGTTCTTTGTGGAAAACTGATATTTCCGAAGTATTTTAGCCAGCACTTTTATGCTTATTCAGTGAAATTTGACCAGGAATGGACTGTGATACAGCCTGGGGCAGAGCTAGATTTTAATGCCCTTGATACATATACAGTTGATGGTGATATCTTTGTGGCAATGAAATACTGTGTGTAAGAATAGTTTTAAAAAATGTGGAGGGGAAGGATAGAGGGTGATCTGAGGTACCTGGAGATCTGTCTTTGTGGCATGAAATGCTGTGTAAGAAAAGTTCAAAATTACACCTTCAGATTGTACAAATATTTTAGCACTTGCGTGAATCGACTAATCTTTTGATGTTGCCTTTCTCTTTAAGCATACAATGACCACTCACAGTAGCTTTTAGTCAGTATAAAGCATGATAACAGTAAGTAATGCATTCATAAAGTGATTCTCCATTAAAGTTGTTTAAATGTGAAAAAACTTTGTTCATTAAAGTTTATTGCAAACGAAGATTGTGGTGTGCGGTAGTTATTCACTTTCCAGTATTTGAATTTGTACAATTTAACTTCTTTTAAATCACTGATTGTGGGAAGGACATTTTTGCCACTTTATAGGTACAATGGCATCGTCGCTGGGGTGGTACCCCCAACGAGAACACATTGGTACCATCTAATGGGGTACCTTTTTGTACCAGTGGATTAAGGTACAAATGTATTGCTAAGGTACCAAATTGTCTCTCAAAAGGTACAGTATAAAAGGGTACAACTCTGTACCTATGGTAAGGGTACCATTGCTGTACCTCGGGGGTACCACCCCAGCGACGAGCCATTTGTACCCTTGAAGGAACATACTCAAGGGTACATATTTGTACCTAAAAGGCACAAACTGTAGGGGTACTTCTTTGTACTGCCCCAGCAACGAGCATTTGTACCTTCTACATTTCTGTAACTTTATTTCTAAGAGTGTAGGGTTGTGTGTAGGTCTTGTCACTGTTTGTGAAAGATGAGCAATAGATTGTGGCTGATAATGTGCTTCAGTCTGGCTGCATATCACTTTGTTTATGTTTTTTTTATTGTAAGTATAGGCAATGTCAGCTGTATGATTAAACAATATGTCAAGTGTTACGTGTGAAGCATTTGAACTCAAGGCAGATATCCCTCTGGAGACAATCAAGGAGGCTATCGCCTGCAACGTGGTCTCCATGATGTGTACAAATGAAAACGTTGTCGTAGGACTACAGCAACCACATCGTTGGAAAGGTCTCAACCTGGAGAGTAACATATGTCAGTCTGAAGAGGATCCATTACTCCTGCTCTGAAATATTGACCTCTGAACCTTGAACCCAGTCCATGTTTGAAGGCTTGTCACTTAGCAACAGGAGGTGCTCCACACATGGGACCAGCTGTTCTAGAAAGCTCTGGACCTCAGCTGTCATGTAGATATGCTCACCAAAGTTTACCTACTGTAAGCACTGTCAAATATGATAATAAGCTATTTTCACCTATTTAACAATTTGATTTTTTAAATATAATGACACCAGTGTGTTCCCCATCCCAAAAAACCCCAGGGTGTATCCAAAATGATACACTGCCAACTTCTAATTCTGAGAAATATACCAATATATTTAAAAACTACAACTCCCAGCAGAGACGCACCCAAGAAGCTGTTACAAAGCTTGTGTATTTGTAGTTCTTCCGGGGTGGGTGGGGGGACATGTTGGACTGCTGTGTTTCTGCTGTCTGCCGTGAATGGGCTTCATTCCACTTCAGATTGCTGCCGCCGGCCAGCCGAGCAGTACATGAGACAAATACATGAAACTGTATTTATTATTATTAATATCTTCATTGTTTACATCCTCAAATACAACGTTAGACAGGGTAGAAGTGTGCCAAAAATGCCAATACACATACCCGTACAAAGCTATATGCATCTCTGTGAACAAAAAAAAAAAAAGGCTTATCCTTTTAATTTCCTGAAAATTTTTCCTAAAACTAGTCCCTTCTTAATTTTGAAAAGGTAGGCCTAGTCTCAGTAAAGGCTACAAAGGTTAGGATGGCTACAAGCTGTACTGTAACCATGGTGATTGATATGAGGATCATCTTCTGAATATAATAATTAATATGATAGAAAAGTCAGTTATTTAAAACAACTAATAATTCAGTGTGATGTTAAATCAAACTAAGTCCCACACATAAATATGCTCATGTTTTTTTTCCCTTTAGTCTTTGCTATTAACATTCATCAACTGCAAAATTAGAAAATTGCTTCTCTTTGTATATAGTTTATTTTTTGTTTTTCACAACAGTACAAGTCAAAACAAATGCCCATTAGTCAAACAAGCCATTAGGCTGTATTTCTAAACACTCAACTGTAGGTTGTTTATATAGGCCTCGTATTTTTCTGCGACAAGGCAAATCAAAGTGCTTAGTATAAAACACCATTTTTTCATTATTGGTATTTTTATTGAATAAATTCTCACGTACAACAACGTTTTTAGGTGCAGCAATCTTTCCTATCGGCCGAGCGGTAATTACTACGTCACTTCCGGAGTCTTCAGCTGATTGTTTTAAACGTTATTACGTTACGTGCATAACTTACTGGAACAAAACTGAGCAGCGTGTTGTTGCTAGTGACAAAACCACTGATTATATATATTTATTACATGGCTTGCTTGAATTTTAATGTAGAATGCAGTCTGTTATTTTCTTGATAACAGACCGTTGCTAAGTATAACACACCGTTGCCATGCATAGCAGAGCGTTGCTATGCACGCAGTTCTGTTCACTCTGGAGGACAGCTATCAATCAATCCGCTGAAAGAAGATTGGCGTCGGGGTCCTGATCACCCTGTCGTTGTTGTATTCGCTATAACAACCGCCTCGCTCTACATTATCCCTTACGTACATTGAAGCGATACTGCCGTTAAAGACCCGCTGCTCGCAAGCCCCCAGGAAGAGCGTCAAGTCTAAAAGCCACCATGGGCTTAGCGGATAACGGTGGTACTGCACCCCATGGCCCAGAAAGACTTTTCACTTAGACTTTGCATAAAAGTCAGCATACTCTGCTTCTGACTGGCTAGTAGTCCTTACCTAGCTACTGAGCATGTGCGACTCCCAACAAAGATGGAACAGAAGTGAGATGCCTCATTCTGTAGCTAAAACAGAGAGCTCAACACACAGGGTGGCGGTGTGCGATCACAGAAGGCTTGTATCATAGACCTAACAGAAAATGTTGTGTATTTTAACCGTAGCTACACATAATTTCTGTTTTTGAATTACGGGGCAAAGTCCAGGTAATGAGCTGCCAGAAGGAGTGTAGAAACCTTAGATTATATCATATTAATGTGCTAAAATGACAGGACTGGATACAGGCAATCAGGGATTTAAAAACCTTTTACTCGGATATTTTTATCAGGCCTACACTTTAAAGCTATTGTGCGTAGCTTCTGTCTCCCCCATGAGGAATTCTAAGTAATGACAACAACACTGACAGTTACTAGTAGCCAAGGAGGACACGAAGGATTAAAAACATGATGGACTCTTCAGAAGACATAATTATCTTCACTCCAGTTTCTGTGCGGGAAAGTCACCGGACGCCACAATCTTCTGAACATAGTCCTACTCAGAAATCCAGAGAGAGTTGTGTGGAGCTGATAGTCTTAATTAGCTTTGTAGCAACTCATTTGGCAACGGCTTGAATGTAACGGACGTTCATTAATATAAAAAAGTTACACACTAAAGCTTTAATTATTTCTTTTTTGTCTTTTGATTGTTGTTGTCTGAGCCTATAATTGATATTACGCATTTATAAGCTGCGTATAAACATTTAATAAACGGTTTATTACACACTATGCTGTCACTGTCATCAGGATATTTTAGGTAGTTAACAATCACAACTCTTGTAAAGACGTATTTTATGTCATTCCTCTTTCAATGTGCATGTGTCACCCATTCACCTCAATGACACATTAATTCATTTTAATTCATGTATAAACCCCTGGAGTGTAATAGTCCAGATGTGTTTTCAGCAAGATTTGCTCACAACTGCATTATAGTGTATACAAATGATTAGTCTATTCTCTGCTTATAAATGCTAACCAGTGGGTTAAAGTAAAGTATTTTCTTGTAAGCATTGTAAAGAGTTTTTTATTCTCAGGATGAAAAACAGAAGTTGATAAGATCACAATGAGAAAGAAACTGGTCTACACTCGAGAGCAAACAGCCAATAATGAGCGAAGACTATGACCACATAGCTCACACAGGAACAAGCACGAACAGTGTGAGAGATTAGATTAGAGGAAGGAGGGAGGGAGGGAGGGGGTTCTTCTTTTCTAAAGGCTTGGGTCCAAATGAAAGTTAAGCAAAACGTTTAATAAACAACATGATGAAAAATGACATGACAAAAGCAAATGTTACACTGCAGCTGACAGTGGACTGAAAACATGCATCTCCGTTCTGGAGTCACATCAATCAGTCATGTGACAATGATAAAACAATACACTGCAAGCAGCGGACATACAGACATGCTTCCTTGTGAGGTCACAGTCTGCAGTCTAAACATGACAAAACAATACATCAATGAAACACAGCCAGCAGTGGACTGCCAAACATGCCTCCCCTTTGGGAGACACATTCAAACAGTCCTGAATCATTGTGAAGTTTCCAAATTTATCCTAAAGGAGCTGAGGGTGGTTCCTCAAATGACATCTCTCCCAGGATTTAGGACACACCTCTGAATTCAGGTTTACTCTCATGGCAGACAAAGGTAGTGCCAATTCTATTCAAGTTTACAGAGATATGCATTTTCTTTGTTCTAATCAGTCTGGCCCAGCAGGGAGTGGCTCCCCAAAATGCCAAGACAACAGTTACCTTTCCTGTGAGGACAATGAGTCTTTCTCCAGTATGCAAATTGACAGTCGTGACCTAATCAATTATCAGAAGGTTGGGTTGGGGTGAGGCATGTCAAATGTTGATTAGTGTAGTTATTTGATTAGATCTGGCTGCAGAGTCCATTATGTACATTTAAACCAAGGGGACATTGTTTTCATAACATTAAGCATGGTTTGAACTTTTTTTATAATCAACAGGTTTAAATACTTCATTTTGGTGACTTTTCATTAGTGAATGAAAAGTCACCTGTCAGGATGATTCACCATCCATCCATCCATCCATCCATCCATCTTCTTCCGCTTATCCGATCTCGGGTCGCGGGGGTAGCAGCTCCAGCAGGGGACCCCAAACTTCCCTTTCCCGAGCCACATTAACCAGCTCTGACTGGGGGATCCCGAGGCGTTCCCAGGCCAGGTTGGAGGATGATTCACCTGTCAACTATTTGTTAAAGAACCAAATATTCTTTCTATAAGTTAATCTTGTTCACGTTGCAGAACCATGTTTTATTTCAGTGTTATCTGATTATCATACTCACCCAAAAATGTTCATAATGTTTTTACTTTTTGAATTCTGAGCTCTGACAGTTAGTTACTCTTCAACGTGTTTTTATTCTGAATTATTAATTTATAATGTTTTGAATGTGTTTTGATGAGATTTTGAGGCCCTGCACACTAAAAATACTGGGTTATTTTATTAACCCAACCACTGGGTCGAGGCTGTTTAACCCTGTATTATGTATATTCAACCCATAGTGGGTAACTTTCAGTAACCCAGTTGTTGGGTTAATGGTTTTGGACTGTTCCTCAGTCTTCCTTGATCTGAATAACCCAACCAGTGATCATTTTAACCCAGTGGTTTGGTTACATTCAAGGTCCGTGTACTTGGTGGCCAACGGATTTTCGTTTTGAAAGGAAAAAAACAAAAACGAAAAACGGCCAGTTTCCCAATTACCATTAGTAAATAGGAAAACAAAAAACGGAAAACAACCCATTATTCGTTTTTTGTTTTGATAGTTAAAATCGGAAAACGAAAAACAATCTCGTTATCCGATTGTCTTTGATGTATTTGTAGATGGAATTCGGAAATTAAAATGTGTGTATAAATCTTATTCCTTTTTCCGTTTTCTGTGCACTGCCTGATCAGTTCTACGCTTGCGCGAACTTCACAGCTCTATGCACGCATTGGCGTAAGGATGTTTGGACATTCCCGGTTACCGGAAGAAAACATTACACAGAGACAGTAGACCGTTATGATGGCAGAGATGAAGTTTACAAGGTGTTTGCTGGAGTTGCCTAAAGTATAGTAGTTAATGATATACGGAGGGTCGTCCGGCCATCCAGTACAACACCATGTAGCAAATTAAATAAAGGCTTCAAATTTTACGTTTCGTCATTTCTTTGCAACTTTGAAGGTAATTTGCTAACGCTAGCTAGCCTGAGCTAGAAGCCTTGCTTTGGTGTTATAAGTCATGACTCCGTCCTGCTTCAGGTTAACCATGTTTTAAATAAAGTTTAAGCATGTGTATACCTCTCACTTTATGTGTTTGTACTTTTATGAAAGTATCGGGTAAAAACGGTCAGGGTACTAAAGTATAATCCGTTTTTCGTTTTAAACCAAAAACGAAAAAAGGAAAAAACGGGTCGATGTTTTGTTTTTGGTTTCAAACCAAAAACGGAAAAACCAAACTATGAGCTCCGTTTTCTCGTTTTTCCAATGTCCATACAAATTAAAAATTAACTGGAAAACTGCTCGTTTTTCAACTGTTGTTTTTTTGTTATTCATGTTTCTGTTTTAACCCAACAGCGAGAATACGGGCTCATTTTTATAATGTGCATAATCATTGAAAATCTGATGGAACACAGGTCTCGTTTATAATGTTATTTTGGTCTTACGTGTTAAGTCAAAAGTTGACTAAAACCAATGCGCTCTGGACAGGAAGTAACATTAACGTGTCAAAATAAAAGTATGAGAGCTGCCAGAAGAACAATGTAGCCTACTTTAGCTTTTGCCTGTAGCTTGTCAGATTAAGCTACAGTTAATTATTTAGGGTTATATAAAGTATTTAATTGAGCAACATTCATTAATAGCCACACAGGGAGTAAGAATGGATGTTGTTTTAAAATAGAAATAGGATTATAATAAGTTTTAAATCACATTTTAAATAAAATCTGTATTCCCCTACATTATGTGTGGTGTTATTGACTACCTTTACTCTAATCTACTCCAGCCAGTAAAAACAGACAGAAAATATAAGGGCTTTTTTTTTAATTGCTCTGCAGAATATTGTATGTGACATGGTTGACCACATTAGCTGCCAATGAACATGTCAATGTGATGAAGAACATAAATTAACAAGTTAAAGTGTACTGGAGACTCTCTCATTCTGGTCTGGTCTCCTCAGGCCCAGCAGACTAGACCAGAGTTCATGGTGAGCATGGTAGACCTCCTCACTGCTGGGCCTGTGCCTGGATCACCCAGCTCGTTAGATGTTCACTGCTCATACTAAGGCCTTGAAACAGTAGCTGGCCAATATTGGATAATAAAATATAATACATGATAGGTATTGTGTGGTTGAATTACAATAAGGAATGGTCAATGGTAAGCACTGTGATCTCACAGCAAGAAGGTACTGGGTTGGAACCCTGGTAAGTAATATAAATATTTACTGCTGTTGTATTGTTGCAGCAGCAGCAGATGGCACAGAATCATGCAAACGTTTAATGTTACAACCGAGATCTATCTCTCTCTCTCTCTCTCTCTCTCTCTCTCTCTCTCTCTCTCTCTGAACATACACTTCCACAAAGGCTGGTGCATGTTTATTATATATTGTATGGTGCTGTGGACTCAAGTGGCAAATCTGAATCAGCAAAGTGGCCTACTGTAATATTCTAGCAGTAAACCACAAGTGTGGTCCAGTCTGCAGAGCCTGAGGAGACCAGGATGAGAGAAGCAACATGGCAGCTTCCTCACTAATATGATGTGAGGTTTGCAATGTGGCCCAGTTGTATCTGCAAGAGTTCTTCATCACACTCAAAACTAATGGCAGTTAAGTTGGTCAACCATGAATATTCTGCAGAGTTGCAATAAAAAGAAGCCTTTTCATTTAGTTTCTTTTAGGAAGAAACCTCGGACAGACCCAGGCTCTTGGTAGGCGCGTGTGTGTGTGTCTTTCTGTCTGTCTGTCTGTCTGTGTATGTGTGTGTTTATGTGGGTGGGTGTCTTTCTGTCTGTCTGTGTATATGTGTGTGTCTTTCTGTCTGTCTGTGTATATGTGTGTGTGTGTGTGTGTGTCTCTTTCTGTCTGTCTGTCTGTCTATGTGTGTGTTTGTGTGTCTTTCTGTCTGTCTGTCTGTCTGTCTGTGTGTGTGCATGCACATACTTGTAAATATGCACAGGTCCTGTGTGTTTATTTTCTGTAAAGCTCAATAGTGCCCTGTTGCACTACCAGGTCAAAATTTGCCCGGGAAGACCATAACTGCTATAAAATTGAATAAAACACCCAAACTTTTATGAAAGTTGTGAATATTAATTTACTTGCGAAGAGCATGGAAGGGAACAATGCATGTTATTTTTGGTTAATTTGGTTGAAAGAGTGTTAGATGCCTTTTTACTGGCTGGTGTAAGATTAGAGTAACTAGTCAATAACTGCCACACAGGCTAATAATAGATGAATGTAGATTCCTTGTGATTTTAAAATTATTATTAAATACTTTATATAACCCTAATTAGCTAACTTTAGCCTAATCTGACAAGCTACAGGCAAACAATGTTTTCATAAAGTACATTGTTCTTCTGGCAGCTCTCATACTTTTATTTTGACATGTTAATGTTACTTCCTGTCCAGAGCGCATTGGTTTTAGTCAACTTTTGACTTAACACGTAAGACCAAAATAACATTATAAACGAGACCTGTGTTCCATCAGATTTTCAATGATTATGCACATTATAAAAATGAGCCCGTATTCTCGCTGTTGGGTTAAAACAGAAACATGAATAACAAAAAAAACAACAGTTGAAAAACGAGCAGTTTTCCAGTTAATTTTTAATTTGTATGGACATTGGAAAAAACGAGAAATCGGAGCTCATAGTTTGGTTTTTCCGTTTTTGGTTTGAAACCAAAAACAAAACATCGACCCGTTTTTTCCTTTTTTCGTTTTTGGTTTAAAACGAAAAACGGATTATACTTTAGTACCCTGACCGTTTTTACCCGATACTTTCATAAAAGTACAAACTATCAGGGCTGGTGCGAAGGCAGGCAAGGTTAGGACCCAAATGCAGTTTAAAGAGTTTTAATATAAGATAAGCAAAACTTACTTGGAGATATAATCCAATACAAAAAGGAAATCCACGACAGGGAATGCAGAAAAAAACAGAACGCACAGCAACAAGACGAGACGATCCGACAAGGGACAAGGGAAAACAGAGAGGCTAAATACACAAGGTAACGAGGGAACGAGAGGCAGGTGACACAACAGGTGGAACAAATCAAAAAAGGCGGGAAACAAACAAAGACAGGAAGAAAGCTAGACAAGACAAGGGAGACAAGACAGACTACAAAATAAAACAGGAAACAAGCACAATACAGAACAGAAACCGACTACAAAAATAATACACACCACAAAATACCAAAACCCTGACAGTACCCCCCCCCCCAAGGGACAGATCCCAGATGGCCCAAAAACAGAACAAAAAGACAACCCAGGGAGGGCGGAGGGGGACCGGAGGAGGGCCAAACAGGTCAGCAACCAAGTCAAGTGGGGCTAGGGAATGGAGTCACTGGGACAAAGGAAACAGAGGGCCGGTGAGGCCTGGGGGAAACAGAGGGGGGCCACTCGGGGGAAACACAGAGCGGGGCCACTCGGGGGAAACACAGAGCGGGGCCACTCGGGGGAAACACAGAGCGGGGCCACTCGGGGGAAACACAGAGCGGGGCCACTCGGGGGAAACACAGAGAGTCCCTGGGAGGCCTCAGCAACAGGGGACTGAGAGGCCTCGGCAACAGGGGACTGAGAGGCCTCGGCAACAGGGGACTGAGAGGCCTCGGCAACAGGGGACTGAGAGCCGCAACGAAGGCAGATACCTTCAGGCGGCCTGCGACGAAGGCAGAATCCCTCTGGCGGCCTGTGGCGGAGGCAGAAACCTTCTGGCCACCGGCGACGAAGGCAGAATCCCTCTGGCCACCGGCGACGAAGGCAGAATCCCTCTGGCGGCCTGCGGCGGAGGCAGAAACCTTCAGGCGGCCGGCGACGAAGGCAGAACCCTTCTGGCCACCGGCGACGAAGGCAGAATCTCTCTGGTGGCCGTACAGGATGTCGAGGGCACCGAGATGACTGGCGGCGAAGGCGAAGCCTCTCTGAAGGACGGCGACGAAGGCGAAACCCCTCTGGAGGCCGTCTGCGAGGGCGAATCCCTTCTGAAGACCAGCGGCGAAGGCGAAGCCTCTCTGAAGGACGGCGACGAAGGCGAAACCCCTCTGGAGGCCGTCTGCGAGGGCGAATCCCTTCTGAAGACCAGCGGCGAAGGCGAAGCCTCTCTGAAGGACGGCGACGAAGGCGAAACCCCTCTGGAGGGCGACAGCGAAAGCAGAATCCTTCTGGAGGCCGTCTGCGAGGGCGAATTCCTTCTGAAGACCGGCGGCGAAGGCGAATCCCCTCTGGTGGACAGACAGGCTCAGCAGATGAAGGGGCATCTGGGCTGGAGACAGGCGACGGGTCAGCTGGGCTGGAGACAAGCGACGGGTCAGCTGGGCTGGAGACAGGCGACGGGTCAGCTGGGTCAGTGTCTGCCAACAAGGTAACAGGATCAGTAACAGACAACAAGACAGGGTCAGGAGTCGGCAACTCCGCCGACAGGGTAACTGGAGCATTAGTCGGCCAGACCACCGACAAAACACGGGGAGCAGGAGTTGGCCTGACCACCGAGAGGACACGAGGGGCAGGAGTCGGCCTGACCACCGAGAGGACACGAGGGGCAGGAGTCGGCCTGACCGCCGACAGGACACGAGGGGCAGGAGTCGGCCTGACCGCCGACAGGACACGAGGGGCAGGAGTCGGCCTGACTGCCACAGGCAAAGTCTCATGGGGGCAGAACAAAGGCAAAGTCACTAGGGAGGTCTCTGGGACTCCAGAGACCAACAAAGCCTCAGGGGCAGTCTCTTGGACGCCGGAGACCGGCAAGGCCTCTGGCTTGCCCGTAGACGTGGACTCTGGGAGAGCTGTCGACATGGACTCTGGAAGAGCTGTCGACGTAGACTCTGGGAGAGTGGTCATTGAAGACTCTGGACGACTGGAAGACTCTAGCAGAGCGGTCATCGAAGACTCTGGACGACTGGAAGACTCTAGCAGAGCGGTCATCGAAGAGTCTGGACGACTGGAAGACTCTAGCAGAGCGGTCATCAAAGACTCTAGACGACTGGAAGACTCTAGCAGAGCGGTCATCAAAGACTCTAGACGACTGGAAGACTCTAGCAGAGCGGTCATCGTAGATTCTTGAAGAGCGGTCATCGACGACTCTTGAAGACTGCACGTCAGCGGCGGTTCTGGGCGGCTGCACGTCAGCGGCAGTTCTGGAAGGCTGCACGTCAGCGGCGGTTCTGGAAGGCTGCGCAGTGCTGGGAAACTGGGCAGCTTGGGGACACTAGGAAACTCGGAAACATTAGGAAACTCAGGAACTCTAGGAAACTCGGGAACACTAGGAAGCTCGGGGAAGCTAGGAAGGCTGCTAGCAAGCCTGGGATCTGGGAGAGTGCTAACTAGCCTGGACTCAGGAGGGCTGCTAGCCAGCCGGGGCTCAAGAAGGCTGCTAGCTAGCCTGGATTCAGAAGAGCTGCTAACTAGCCTGGACTCAGGAGGGCTGCTAGCTAGCTTGGGCTTAAGGGGGCTGCTAGCCAGCCGGGGCTCAAGAAGGCTGCTAGCTAGCCTGGATTCAGAAGAGCTGCTAACTAGCCTGGGCTCAGGAAGGCTACTAGCTAGCCGGGGCTCAGAGAGGCTGCTAGTTAGCCTTGTTTCAGGGGGGTTGCTAGCTAGCCTGAATTTAGGGGGCCTGCTAGCTAGCCTGGGCTCAGGAAGGCTACTAGCTAGCCGGGACTCAAGAAAGTTGCTAGCTAGCTTGGATTCAGGGGGCCTGCTAGCTAGCCTGGAGTCAGGAGAGCTGCACGTCCACCCGGAATCAGGAGAGCTGCACGTCCACCCGGAATCAGGAGAGCTGCACGCCAACCCTGAGTCAGGAGAGCTGCACGCCAGCCCGGAGTCAGGAAAGTTGCACGCCAGCTCAGGAGAGCTGCACGCCAGCCTGGAGTCAGGAGAGTTGCACGCCAGCTCAGGAGAGCTGCACGTCAGCCCGGGGTCAGGAACAATGGTGAACTCGGACTCGGGAACACTGGTAGCCTCAGGAACAGTAACTCTGGTCCGCACGGACTCAGGACTGCTGGACAGCATGAGCTCACATCCGCTGGACAGCACAGGCTCGGGTCCGCTGCACAGCACAGGCTCGGGTCCGCTGAACAGTTCCGGCTCAGGTCCGCTGCACAGTTCCGGCTCAGGTCCGCTGAACAGCACAGGCTCAGGTCCGCTGCACAGCACAGGCTCAGGTCCGCTGAACAGCACAGGCTCGGGTCCACTGCACAGCACCGGCTCGGGTCCGCTGCACAGCACGGGCTCGGGTCCGCTGAACAGTTCCGGCTCAAGTCCGCTGAACAGTTCCGGCTCAGGTCCGCTGCACAGTTCCGGCTCAGGTACACAGGTCAGCTCTGGCTCAGGAACACAGGTCAGCTCTGGCTCAGGAACACAGGTCAGCTCTGGCTCAGAAACACAGGTCAGCTCTGGCTCAGGAACACAGGTCAGCTCAGGCTCAGAAACACAGGTCAGCTCAGGCTCAGAAACACAGGTCAGCTCAGGCTCAGGAACACAGGTCAGCTCAGGCTCAGAAACACAGGTCAGCTCAGGCTCAGAAACACAGGTCAGCTCTGGCTCAGGAACACAGGTCAGCTCAGGCTCAGAAACACAGGTCAGCTCTGGCTCAGAAACACAGGTCAGCTCTGGCTCAGAAACACAGGTCAGCTGAGGCCCTGGAGGAAAAACAGGCCTGGTGACAGGGAGGCCGAATTCCCTCGCCGTAGCCTGCCAGCGCATATCCATGAGGTGCCTAGCAAAGGCAGGATCCTCCTCATGGAGCCCATGAAAAAATTTCAACAAAAATTCTCCCACTGAGTCCATGGGGTGAAAAAGAGGCACAAACTCCATAACTGCTGGGTCCATATATTGGTCGAATCGTACTATCAGGGCTGGTGCGAAGGCAGGCAAGGTTAGGACCCAAATGCAGTTTAAAGAGTTTTAATATAAGATAAGCAAAACTTACTTGGAGATATAATCCAATACAAAAAGGAAATCCACGACAGGGAATGCAGAAAAAAACAGAACGCACAGCGACAAGACGAGACGATCCGACAAGGGACAAGGGAAAACAGAGAGGCTAAATACACAAGGTAACGAGGGAACGAGAGGCAGGTGACACAACAGGTGGAACAAATCAAAAAAGGCGGGAAACAAACAAAGACAGGAAGAAAGCTAGACAAGACAAGGGAGACAAGACAGACTACAAAATAAAACAGGAAACAAGCACAATACAGAACAGAAACCGACTACAAAAATAATACACACCACAAAATACCAAAACCCTGACACAAACACATAAAGTGAGAGGTATACACATGCTTAAACTTTATTTAAAACATGGTTAACCTGAAGCAGGACGGAGTCATGACTTATAACACCAAAGCAAGGCTTCTAGCTCAGGCTAGCTAGCGTTAGCAAATTACCTTCAAAGTTGTAAAGAAATGACGAAAATTTGAAGCCTTTATTTAATTTGCTACATGGTGTTGTACTGGATGGCCAGACGACCCTCCGTATATCATTAACAGATACTTTAGGCAACTCCAGCAAACACCTTGTAAACTTCATCTCTGCCATCATAACGGTCTACTGTCTCTGTGTAATGTTTTCTTCCGGTAACCGGGAATGTCCAAACATCCTTACGCCAATGCGTGCATAGAGCTGTGAAGTTCGCGCAAGCGTAGAACTGATCAGGCAGTGCACAGAACGGATTTTACAGGCGGTACGGAAAAAGGAATAAGATTTATACACACATTTTAATTTCCGAGTTCCATCTACAAATACATCAAAGACAATCGGATAACGAGATTGTTTTTCGTTTTCCGATTTTAACTATCAAAACAAAAAACGAATAATGGGTTGTTTTCCGTTTTTTGTTTTCCTATTTACTAATGGTAATTGGGAAACTGGCCGTTTTTCGTTTTTGTTTTTTTCCTTTCAAAACGAAAATCCGTTGGCCACCAAGTACACGGACCTTGAATGTAACCAAACCACTGGGTTAAAATGATCACTGGTTGGGTTATTCAGATCAAGGAAGACTGAGGAACAGTCCAAAACCATTAACCCAACAACTGGGTTACTGAAAGTTACCCACTATGGGTTGAATATACATAATACAGGGTTAAACAGCCTCGACCCAGTGGTTGGGTTAATAAAATAACCCAGTATTTTTAGTGTGCAGGGCCTCAAAATCTCATCAAAACACATTCAAAACATTATAAATTAATAATTCAGAATAAAAACACGTTGAAGAGTAACTAACTGTCAGAGCTCAGAATTCAAAAAGTAAAAACATTATGAACATTTTTGGGTGAGTATGATAATCAGATAACACTGAAATAAAACATGGTTCTGCAACGTGAACAAGATTAACTTATAGAAAGAATATTTGGTTCTTTAACAAATAGTTGACAGGTGAATCATCCTCCAACCTGGCCTGGGAACGCCTCGGGATCCCCCAGTCAGAGCTGGTTAATGTGGCTCGGGAAAGGGAAGTTTGGGGTCCCCTGCTGGAGCTGCTACCCCCGCGACCCGAGATCGGATAAGCGGAAGAAGATGGATGGATGGATGGATGGATGGATGGATGGTGAATCATCCTGACAGGTGACTTTTCATTCACTAATGAAAAGTCACCAAAATGAAGTATTTAAACCTGTTGATTATAAAAAAAAGTTCAAACCATGCTTAATGTTATGAAAACAATGTCCCCTTGGTTTAAATGTACATAATGGACTCTGCAGCCAGATCTAATCAAATAACTACACTAATCAACATTTGACATGCCTCACCCCAACCCAACCTTCTGATAATTGATTAGGTCACGACTGTCAATTTGCATACTGGAGAAAGACTCATTGTCCTCACAGGAAAGGTAACTGTTGTCTTGGCATTTTGGGGAGCCACTCCCTGCTGGGCCAGACTGATTAGAACAAAGAAAATGCATATCTCTGTAAACTTGAATAGAATTGGCACTACCTTTGTCTGCCATGAGAGTAAACCTGAATTCAGAGGTGTGTCCTAAATCCTGGGAGAGATGTCATTTGAGGAACCACCCTCAGCTCCTTTAGGATAAATTTGGAAACTTCACAATGATTCAGGACTGTTTGAATGTGTCTCCCAAAGGGGAGGCATGTTTGGCAGTCCACTGCTGGCTGTGTTTCATTGATGTATTGTTTTGTCATGTTTAGACTGCAGACTGTGACCTCACAAGGAAGCATGTCTGTATGTCCGCTGCTTGCAGTGTATTGTTTTATCATTGTCACATGACTGATTGATGTGACTCCAGAACGGAGATGCATGTTTTCAGTCCACTGTCAGCTGCAGTGTAACATTTGCTTTTGTCATGTCATTTTTCATCATGTTGTTTATTAAACGTTTTGCTTAACTTTCATTTGGACCCAAGCCTTTAGAAAAGAAGAACCCCCTCCCTCCCTCCCTCCTTCCTCTAATCTAATCTCTCACACTGTTCGTGCTTGTTCCTGTGTGAGCTATGTGGTCATAGTCTTCGCTCATTATTGGCTGTTTGCTCTCGAGTGTAGACCAGTTTCTTTCTCATTGTGATCTTATCAACTTCTGTTTTTCATCCTGAGAATAAAAAACTCTTTACAATGCTTACAAGAAAATACTTTACTTTAACCCACTGGTTAGCATTTATAAGCAGAGAATAGACTAATCATTTGTATACACTATAATGCAGTTGTGAGCAAATCTTGCTGAAAACACATCTGGACTATTACACTCCAGGGGTTTATACATGAATTAAAATGAATTAATGTGTCATTGAGGTGAATGGGTGACACATGCACATTGAAAGAGGAATGACATAAAATACGTCTTTACAAGAGTTGTGATTGTTAACTACCTAAAATATCCTGATGACAGTGACAGCATAGTGTGTAATAAACCGTTTATTAAATGTTTATACGCAGCTTATAAATGCGTAATATCAATTATAGGCTCAGACAACAACAATCAAAAGACAAAAAAGAAATAATTAAAGCTTTAGTGTGTAACTTTTTTATATTAATGAACGTCCGTTACATTCAAGCCGTTGCCAAATGAGTTGCTACAAAGCTAATTAAGACTATCAGCTCCACACAACTCTCTCTGGATTTCTGAGTAGGACTATGTTCAGAAGATTGTGGCGTCCGGTGACTTTCCCGCACAGAAACTGGAGTGAAGATAATTATGTCTTCTGAAGAGTCCATCATGTTTTTAATCCTTCGTGTCCTCCTTGGCTACTAGTAACTGTCAGTGTTGTTGTCATTACTTAGAATTCCTCATGGGGGAGACAGAAGCTACGCACAATAGCTTTAAAGTGTAGGCCTGATAAAAATATCCGAGTAAAAGGTTTTTAAATCCCTGATTGCCTGTATCCAGTCCTGTCATTTTAGCACATTAATATGATATAATCTAAGGTTTCTACACTCCTTCTGGCAGCTCATTACCTGGACTTTGCCCCGTAATTCAAAAACAGAAATTATGTGTAGCTACGGTTAAAATACACAACATTTTCTGTTAGGTCTATGATACAAGCCTTCTGTGATCGCACACCGCCACCCTGTGTGTTGAGCTCTCTGTTTTAGCTACAGAATGAGGCATCTCACTTCTGTTCCATCTTTGTTGGGAGTCGCACATGCTCAGTAGCTAGGTAAGGACTACTAGCCAGTCAGAAGCAGAGTATGCTGACTTTTATGCAAAGTCTAAGTGAAAAGTCTTTCTGGGCCATGGGGTGCAGTACCACCGTTATCCGCTAAGCCCATGGTGGCTTTTAGACTTGACGCTCTTCCTGGGGGCTTGCGAGCAGCGGGTCTTTAACGGCAGTATCGCTTCAATGTACGTAAGGGATAATGTAGAGCGAGGCGGTTGTTATAGCGAATACAACAACGACAGGGTGATCAGGACCCCGACGCCAATCTTCTTTCAGCGGATTGATTGATAGCTGTCCTCCAGAGTGAACAGAACTGCGTGCATAGCAACGCTCTGCTATGCATGGCAACGGTGTGTTATACTTAGCAACGGTCTGTTATCAAGAAAATAACAGACTGCATTCTACATTAAAATTCAAGCAAGCCATGTAATAAATATATATAATCAGTGGTTTTGTCACTAGCAACAACACGCTGCTCAGTTTTGTTCCAGTAAGTTATGCACGTAACGTAATAACGTTTAAAACAATCAGCTGAAGACTCCGGAAGTGACGTAGTAATTACCGCTCGGCCGATAGGAAAGATTGCTGCACCTAAAAACGTTGTTGTACGTGAGAATTTATTCAATAAAAATACCAATAATGAAAAAATGGTGTTTTATACTAAGCACTTTGATTTGCCTTGTCGCAGAAAAATACGAGGCCTATATAAACAACCTACAGTTGAGTGTTTAGAAATACAGCCTAATGGCTTGTTTGACTAATGGGCATTTGTTTTGACTTGTACTGTTGTGAAAAACAAAAAATAAACTATATACAAAGAGAAGCAATTTTCTAATTTTGCAGTTGATGAATGTTAATAGCAAAGACTAAAGGGAAAAAAAACATGAGCATATTTATGTGTGGGACTTAGTTTGATTTAACATCACACTGAATTATTAGTTGTTTTAAATAACTGACTTTTCTATCATATTAATTATTATATTCAGAAGATGATCCTCATATCAATCACCATGGTTACAGTACAGCTTGTAGCCATCCTAACCTTTGTAGCCTTTACTGAGACTAGGCCTACCTTTTCAAAATTAAGAAGGGACTAGTTTTAGGAAAAATTTTCAGGAAATTAAAAGGATAAGCCGATTTTTGCTGAGGTTTTTGTTCACAGAGATGCATATAGCTTTGTACGGGTATGTGTATTGGCATTTTTGGCACACTTCTACCCTGTCTAACGTTGTATTTGAGGATGTAAACAATGAAGATATTAATAATAATAAATACAGTTTCATGTATTTGTCTCATGTACTGCTCGGCTGGCCGGCGGCAGCAATCTGAAATGGAATGAAGCCCATTCACGGCAGACAGCAGAAACACAGCAGTCCAACATGTCCCCCCACCCACCCCGGAAGAACTACAAATACACAAGCTTTGTAACAGCTTCTTGGGTGCGTCTCTGCTGGGAGTTGTAGTTTTTAAATATATTGGTATATTTCTCAGAATTAGAAGTTGGCAGTGTATCATTTTGGATACACCCTGGGGTTTTTTGGGATGGGGAACACACTGGTGTCATTATATTTAAAAAATCAAATTGTTAAATAGGTGAAAATAGCTTATTATCATATTTGACAGTGCTTACAGTAGGTAAACTTTGGTGAGCATATCTACATGACAGCTGAGGTCCAGAGCTTTCTAGAACAGCTGGTCCCATGTGTGGAGCACCTCCTGTTGCTAAGTGACAAGCCTTCAAACATGGACTGGGTTCAAGGTTCAGAGGTCAATATTTCAGAGCAGGAGTAATGGATCCTCTTCAGACTGACATATGTTACTCTCCAGGTTGAGACCTTTCCAACGATGTGGTTGCTGTAGTCCTACGACAACGTTTTCATTTGTACACATCATGGAGACCACGTTGCAGGCGATAGCCTCCTTGATTGTCTCCAGAGGGATATCTGCCTTGAGTTCAAATGCTTCACACGTAACACTTGACATATTGTTTAATCATACAGCTGACATTGCCTATACTTACAATAAAAAAAACATAAACAAAGTGATATGCAGCCAGACTGAAGCACATTATCAGCCACAATCTATTGCTCATCTTTCACAAACAGTGACAAGACCTACACACAACCCTACACTCTTAGAAATAAAGTTACAGAAATGTAGAAGGTACAAATGCTCGTTGCTGGGGCAGTACAAAGAAGTACCCCTACAGTTTGTGCCTTTTAGGTACAAATATGTACCCTTGAGTATGTTCCTTCAAGGGTACAAATGGCTCGTCGCTGGGGTGGTACCCCCGAGGTACAGCAATGGTACCCTTACCATAGGTACAGAGTTGTACCCTTTTATACTGTACCTTTTGAGAGACAATTTGGTACCTTAGCAATACATTTGTACCTTAATCCACTGGTACAAAAAGGTACCCCATTAGATGGTACCAATGTGTTCTCGTTGGGGGTACCACCCCAGCGACGATGCCATTGTACCTATAAAGTGGCAAAAATGTCCTTCCCACAATCAGTGATTTAAAAGAAGTTAAATTGTACAAATTCAAATACTGGAAAGTGAATAACTACCGCACACCACAATCTTCGTTTGCAATAAACTTTAATGAACAAAGTTTTTTCACATTTAAACAACTTTAATGGAGAATCACTTTATGAATGCATTACTTACTGTTATCATGCTTTATACTGACTAAAAGCTACTGTGAGTGGTCATTGTATGCTTAAAGAGAAAGGCAACATCAAAAGATTAGTCGATTCACGCAAGTGCTAAAATATTTGTACAATCTGAAGGTGTAATTTTGAACTTTTCTTACACAGCATTTCATGCCACAAAGACAGATCTCCAGGTACCTCAGATCACCCTCTATCCTTCCCCTCCACATTTTTTAAAACTATTCTTACACACAGTATTTCATTGCCACAAAGATATCACCATCAACTGTATATGTATCAAGGGCATTAAAATCTAGCTCTGCCCCAGGCTGTATCACAGTCCATTCCTGGTCAAATTTCACTGAATAAGCATAAAAGTGCTGGCTAAAATACTTCGGAAATATCAGTTTTCCACAAAGAACCCACGTAGGGTCCACATTAAAAATGTATTTCACTTGGAAAAAAAGAGGAATTCTCTCACCATGCAACACATCCAAAACAAAACCATCTTGTGTGGCATACTTGACATTGTTAACAGTTACTTCTGAAACACGTTGAATAACTTTATCTTCACTAAAAGAAACATCAGTAAAATATTGCTCTAGAGCACACTGGAGAGTAAGTGGTAAGGAACAAAATGGAGTGCTAGTACTGCTTCTTGGTACCTTCTCAAAATCATCTGAGAAATGATTTGAAGAAAACTCCCAGCATTGTTTTAACTGGTGACGGCTGCTCAGAGTGGAAGCTATATTAATGAAATCACGACAATTACTTGCAATATTCTTAAAATATTGGTGTTTGCCTTCAAACCTCGTGCACCAGAGTGAACCCATCTGTTGAGAGCACTTTAAGATCCTCTAGCAGTGGCTTTAGGATAACTTCTAAGCCACACTCCTTTAAATAGGAACAGCGCAACAGTAATGCTAAATGAATATGCTCCACTTGAGACCTGTACCTTCCATGTACATTACCTACAGTGTAGTAGAAGGCGCACAGTTTGTGTTTTGTTTTCTTTCAACCCAAAGGATTTACTACCTCAAGACAGAATCAAGAAAAATCAATACTTTATTCATCCTGAAGGAAATTTTAGGCATCCAGTAGCTTACACACACACACACACACACACACACACACACACTCAAAATCTGATTATCATCTCAGAATGCACTTTGAATTGTCTACTGATTTGTGTGAGTACACTCATAAGCTTTTTGTAAGTACCTGGTAGATCCTCGGTGAGCGCTTCTTCTCTGGCCTCCAAGTACTGTTTGGCTAGTGGAGATTTTCTTTGAGCCAGGGCAAGCACTTTGGGAACAATCTGGTTAAAGCTATCAGTGAAGCTAATGCTCGCTGTGGAGTGGACACGACCCACCTCCTCCAACAGCTGCAGAAAGACAAAGAAAGACAATTAAGCACCTGACCATGAGGGAAAGGGGATTACAGAGTATTTTAACACGCTATGGGGAGTTGTGACAGAACGCAAAGTGAAAAAAAAATGACCTTGACTTCCAATTCTCAGCTCAGAAGAAGCAAGCCGCTATTGTTGGATTTTGAACACCTGTGTTTTAATCTCCAGCAAACTTTAAGGAGTTTTCATGAGAGCCAGGTCATTCCCATACAGTGTCACAAAGCTTGCATAGTGCTGACTATTGTTTGCCTCGTTCCCTCCCCCGATCAGAGAGGATCTTTCTCACACTCCCTTTATAATGTCTAATCACTGTAAAACTAGATGGCCTCTCATAACCCAGGGAAACAGAGGCACTGAGGTCAGCCCCATGAACTCTAAAACCTTTTCTTAACACTTTCACAAAATATATTCTAACACTAGCTAGTAGAATTTCTGACCAAACCAACCTAAATGTTTACAGTTCAGTTGCATGAAAATGTAAGAATATTCACTTTAATATGATAAATAGTGTGAATACATTGGGAATTGATAGGGCGGGGTATGTGAGTTAGCTGCAGTCGAACCTGCAGGGGGCCGAGAGAGAGAGGACAGCAGGTCCCACATCATATCTAAAGGTTCTTTAAAACCCTTTGCGTCAAAAATCACACTTTGTCTTATGGAGGCATAGCTCAGTCAAATCTTAGCACACACACGCTAAAAATACTGGGTTATTTTATTAACCCAACCACTGGGTCGAGGCTGTTTAACCCTGTATTATGTACAGTGCTGCTCATAAGTATTCATACCCATGCTAAAGTTGACTAAAAAGAGGAATAAAAAAATCATCTTTTGGAAATTGATCTTAATGCCTTAATTAAAAAAAGAGGAAAAATCCAACCTTTTAAGGACACCAATTTTTTTCTGAATGAATAATGTATTGTAAATAAATAAATGTTCTTCCTTAAAATACAGGGGCCATAATTATACATACCCCTATGTTAAATTCCCATAGAGGCAGGCAGATTTTTATTATTAAAGGCCAGTTATTTCATGGATCCAGGATACTATGCATCCTGATAAAGTTCCCTTGGCCTTTGGAATTAAAATAGCCCCACATCATCACATCCCCTTCACCATACCTAGAGACTGGCATGGTTTTATTTCAGTTAGCCTAATAGCTGGTTTAATTTGCATTGATATGGATCTTATCTCAGTTACAGACACAGTCTTTGTCACAAAGTATAACATATAACATAAACATAACCCTACGATTTGAATATTTGGATTTGTGCATTTTTTGAGCCATAAGCTACTCATACAATAAACTATGATAATACTTAAGTCAAACCATTTTCTTTCTTTACAGGCTCCAAAGACTACATTGCCCTGATGGTTCTGCCAAGCCTGATGCCACCTGCAGTCTTCAGGATGGGCCTGAAAGACCGTGAGGACTACAGCGTCTGACGCCATGAAGGCCTTCATCGATCTTAAGCCTGTGAGTATTCCTAGACTCACACAGCCCCTTAGATCTAGTGATGCAGGTCTTGTAATTGTAAAATCTGTTAGAAAACATTAGCTGTCAGCTGGTCAGAGTCTTTGTCATTCAAATACTTGATTTGTGGAAAATTATTATTTGCAGGTCGGAACAGACATGGACCGACAGACACCAGACCAGGCCGTACCCCTACACCCTTGTGTTGGGAGGCGAGGAGTGCTGCTCACAGCCATTCACCGTTCTCAGTGGGCCGGCCCTGGAGCAGCACAGCGTTGTCCAAGCTGTACATGTTTGTTTCTAAAGTTTTTATGTGTTTGATATCAATTTCCCAAAGCAGTGTTTCTCTGCTTGGCAGTTCCTCTAGGAGGCTGTCTATGGAATGGGAGGGGAATATATAGCAAGTAACACTGAGATACTATGACTTGCATACTTCAGGTGTTCAGCTGTTATTTGGTCAAGACCACACGCTTTCTTCACTGCCAATTTCTCAATATCAGGTCTAATGACCACAACAATTATTAATGACATCACCAACAATAGAGATAAGATATCAACAATCTCAACACAGTTAAAAATCTCTCTAAAATGTTTCCCCCACATAACATAAAATACTTATTTTATTCCTTTTCTCCAACATTGTGTCATGCTTAGAAACTTAACTTAATAACATAAACTTATATATGGATAAAATGCATTTAGATTCAGATTTAGATTGATTTAATTGTTTTTTTATTGATAGTAAATCATATTTCTTATTGATTGCATGCCGGATCAGATGTGGGACTGTGGGACTGTGGGAGAACCGGAGACACCCGGAGAAAACCCAAACTAACGCGGGGAGAACATGCAAACTCTAAGAAGATAAGGAAGAACTCCCCACACGGGAAGAAGAAATCTGGGGAGAGATCACCTCTCAGATGGTTGTGAGAATAATGGACGGATGGGGTATTAGCAGTAGCAATGTGTAGCGATATCACATCTCTACAGATGGTTGGGAGAATTATAGACGGATGGGGTAGTAGCAGTAGCAATGTGTAGCGATATCACATCTCTACAGATGTCTACAGACTAATAGAAATACAGATAATGGTGGAGAGTTGAGAGTTGGTGGGATAGTTTATGTGAACATCCGGAGGAATCTTTTCCAGAGAGACGTTTTTTTCGGCCTAGTGTTCCCTTTTTGTTGCCTTGTTGTTGGCTCCTCTTGGTCGTCAACCTCGTCTGTCACATCGCTACCTGTTTTCTCCTGCAGGGTGTTTTGAATGCTGAGCGACTGGAGGAGACGGGTTCTCTCCTCCTGCCACTGCAGCTGCTGATTCTCCAGGTTGCTAAGTGTCTGGGCCAGTTGAGCCTTGAGCTCATTGGTCTTCTCTCTCTCCTGGGCCAGGGATACTTCCATTTCCTGTAGTCTCTGAAGAGCCTCCTCCTTCTGCTCCAAGGTACGGCGAGTCTCTGCTTCAGAGACCCTCTTGGACATAATCTGGACCACCAGGTCACTGGTCTTTTCCACCTTTTCCACGGTCACTTCCAGCTCTTTATATAGCTCTTTCACATCAGCTCTCAAAGCTTTGTTTTCCTCCTTTAGGTTTCTGTTGTCGCAGCTTGCCTGCTGGAGGGAAGATCTTAAGGCTTGGTTCTGTTCTTTTAGTGTGCTGATCTCCGTCTGATGGGTGCTGAGCTTCTGAGGCTGGAGCTCCTGACTGTCAAGACAGCTCATAAAATCACTGTCTTCATCCCCACTTGTCGTAGCTTCACTCGAAAGTGCTTCTGAAAGTTGGCAGAACTGTGAACTAGTCCAGTGAGGTTTCCAATAATCACCGACCCTCCCGGAGCGTTCTTTTGGAGAGGTTGGTGTCCAAAGTTCTTTCCGTTGAATTGGGCCCTGTTTATAATCATTGGCTTCAACTATACCAGCCCAAACCCTAGCCAACTGTTCTTGCTTAGATGTACGGTGAGGTTGTGTTGCACTCCAAGAGGTTTTTCTCAGGACAGGGCCCGTTGTCAGGTCGCTGGCCTCACAAACCTGCTGTGCAGCACCTGAAGGTGTATTCGCTTGTAGTGATACACGCTCGGGTGTAGCAGAAGCCTGCTGTGGACCCACCTTTATGGTAATTTCCTGCTGTAGATCCTTCAATGTAACAACCTTCACGGGTTTTGGTGTAGCTCCCTTTAGCGTCACGTCTTTTGGTGTAACGTCAGTAGTAGTAAGTTTTGTAGAAGCTACCTTCTGGGGAGTATCTTTAGGAATGGCACCAGCTTGCAGTGGAGAAAACTTGGGTTTAGCAGCTGGCTGTGGAGCGTCCTTGATGGTAATTTCCTGTGGTAGAAAATCCGTCCGTTTAAGAATCTTCATTGGCGCAGGTTTTGTTGTAGCTACCTTTAGTTTAGAGGTTGACTGTGGAGCATCCGTGGATGTAACAGCCTGTTGTGGTTGGCCCCCTTTCACTGTCTCGGTCTCTTTAGTGAGAATGGTTTTGGGTGTGGTGTGTGGAGGCCGTTTCAATGCAGCAATAATAGCCTCGTCATACGTGAAAAGCCACTCGTTCAGCAGGATGTTTTTGTGCCCTTTATCCTTGCCTTTCTTGTTTTGTTTAACTGTGGAGTTATCCATCGTAAAGAGTAGGCAGTCTGGTTAATGTCTCTGAGTGTCTGACACTGTCTGGCTCTGAATGAGATTGTTATGTGAAGGGATTCATCCTATGTGCTAAAGACTCATCAAAGCAGTGAAATAGAATGATGATGCGTCAAAAGAAAGAGGATGGAATGTTGCTTTTGATCTTTTTGTTTATTTTCAAAAGTGCATCTTTTGAAATGGGAGGCCAGACAATTTTTATTTAATTATTATAACTGCAAAGTGACAACAGGAGCAGAAAAGTATTGAAAGGAAATGCCAATACATGACTCAGCTATTTGTTTCAGAGACTCTTGTTGGAGAGTCTTGTCTTCAGAGGCCCAGAGTTTTTTCTGTTGAACTGCTAATTAAAGGAGAATTCCGGCCAATTTTTACGTTAATCTTGATCGCTATAGCTACGCGAGTACATTCGATAGAAAAAAACCCCGACCCGAATCAGTGCAGGTAACACGGAGAAGCTGCAGCTACATGTACAAGCGTTTAAATTCACCTACCCTGGTCCCTGTCTCGATCCTGCTGGTAGCTAGCTTGCCCTGCTAGCTGATAGCCGTTAGCCGCTAGCTGCCGTCCGGTGAGTGTATTCAGACAGGCTTCTGTGATAATCATCCCAATAACAATCCACGGAGCGGCGGTGGTGTGGCTATGTCCTCCAGAGGACAGGTCATGTCACGTCTTGAAGTTTATTCCCCCCTAAAAAAACAGTAGTGCGGTAGTAGCTTTTAGCTGCTAGCTGCCCTCCAGTGAGTGTGTACAGCCAGATAGCCGTTAGCCGTTAGCTGCTAGCTGCCGTCCGGTGAGTGTGTACAGCCAGATAGCCGTTAGCCGTTAGCTGCTAGCTGCCCTCCGGTGAGTGTGTACAGCCAGATAGCCGTTAGCCGCTAGCTGCCGTCCGGTGAGTGTATTCAGCCAGGCTTCTGTGATAATCATCCCATTAACAACCCACGGAGCGCCCGGTGGTCTGGTGGATGTCCTGGATAGGACAGATCATGCCTTCGCAGCGAAAGGTTTAGATTATTTCACTGCACTGTAGTGGTTATGACCACATCAGTGACTATGTAACTACATGGAAACGGGATAAACGATGTCTGTGGCATGCACAGTAACAGTGTTACTGAAGCTTAGCTGTAGCATCGCGCTGTCTCCTGGGAATTCAGTTGTAGCAGGAAAAGGTCAACAGTAGTGTGCAGATTGGAGCGTAGTGTGTGAAGAGCGGAGTTGTTTATAAGGGAAGAAGCTTGGAGTAACGTAACTATGGAGAATATAGCAGATATACAACACACGGGAGAGCCTTTTGAGTTTGATGGTCGTCCTTATTTATTCAAACCCGAGTATACAGACGAAGAACTTTTGTTGGAAAGAACGAGACAGACAGAGGGGAAACAGGCAGATGAACTTGCTGTTCCAAGCACAAGCTAGAGCTAGCCTTCAGTAACTGGAGGACATAGCAACACAACAGTTGCAAAATTGACCTTACTGTCACATCTGATGCGCTTGTTTTAGTTATAAGCAGTGGTGTAGTGGTCCCTGGAGAAGTGGGTATACTCTCAGTGTTCACCTTTTTTTTTTCTTTTTTTTTTTAAAGTAGTCCAGAAAAAAGCCCTGTTTTAGAAACAGCGACACGTAAGACTATGATTTAGTTTACCCAAAAATCTGTCATTTCTACTTGCTCACTATTATAAAATGATCATGACTTGATTAGGAGCAGTTTGTAGTTACTACTGGTCACACAAGCAGCCTGGATGAATGTAAAATGTATTTATCATGAGGCAAACATGGTGTTATCTCTTCTCCTCTAAATGTGCAGTCATATTGCCACTGGCAATTTGCCAGTAGTTTAAAATAATGATTCATTTGGAAACCACCTTAAAACTTACCTCAGAATTATGTCTTCCATCAACTGGGGTGGCACACCGCCGCTTGTGTTATTTCTTCATCTGTTGTTTGGTCTGCTGCCGTTATCGTAGTCAAGTGGCACCTGAGTTTTTTTTTTGTTTTTTTTCACTGGCACCTGAGGTATTAGCGATATTTTCCTCGGCATGACCCGCCCTACTCTGCCTCTGATTGGCTCATCAGTCCTCATGCCTAAAGTTAACCAATCTAATCAGTGAAAGCAGCGAGTACCAGCCAATTAGAGGCAGAGGAGGGTGGGTCATGGCTTCACTATCCTTGAGGAAAAAATGGGCAATCAGGCTCACAGATATTACTGAATGGTGCGCATCAGGGGGGATTTAGAAGTGGGTATACGCAATGCTGACTGAAAAATAAGTAGGTATACGCCGTATACCAGCGTATACCCTGGACTACACCACTGGTTATAAGTTATGTCTTCATGTGTCCATATTTAAAAATATATATATATTTTTTTCTGCCAATAAAAGGGGACTAATAAACTTTTGTTGATGGTGCTCAAAATGTCCAAAAAGAAAATATGTTTTATATTTTGAATAATCACCACAGAAAAACCTTAAAAAGGACGTCTTACCTGCTGCAGTCTGGACGTCCGGCAGCGTGGCGTCTTCGCAGCAGACTGATGCTCAGCCGAGGAGGAAGCTGCCTGTGAGAGTTTCTACATCGCCCCAGAAACAGACCACAGAGTCAAAAATCACACTGACACATACATACACACACACACACACACACACACACACACCACCCTTCCTGTTTCTCACGTTCTTTATGACCCTTCTGCTTTCTTCAGCGTCTCAAAGACGCTCTGCACAGACACTTCCCCTTTGTTTTCTAGAAAATAACACGTTTCTGCAGCTGCTGTCGTTCCATGTGGCATTTTTCTTTTTTATGTCTGACGTTTGCGTTCAGCATCTTTAACCCAGTGGCTGTTTGTTTGATCTCTTGCAGGCTGCAGCTTTACAGACGTGCAGCCATCTACCATGCAGTTAAAAGTGTTTTTTTTGTTTGTTTTTTTATATGTAGGTGTGTGTGAATATTTAATGTCACATATTTGCAGCCACAGCAAAAAAAAGAATCACTTGGGTTTTTGGCTCATGGCTTCATTTTGCACCAGACTTCATTTAAAATCGGCTAGTTTTAGGTGAGTTACTGCAAATGAACGGACAGGTAGTGAAAACAACCCCCTTAGTGGAGGTAAATGTGCCTCTTCTGTGGGAAATCTGACTATGATTTCAATGATTAAGGGGCTGTTAGGATGAAGAGAAGATTCACTGCAGATCTGGAGGAGAATAATTTGTGTTAGTAAATGTAAATCAGTTTTTATGATCAATGGAAATAAAATACTTTATTTATTTGAAAAAAAAAACCATGTTCAGATTATCTTTTTACTTGCAGTAGTTGATGTCGTCCACTAGGTGGCACCATCAGCCTAGTTATTCTAAAATGCTTCAGACTTGAATGTATTTCATTTCAAAAGGTCCTTTGAAGGCATCATCTGTCACACTTTGAAAAGGACTTGAATCAAAAGTAGCAACAAAACACTATTGATGAATTTTACAGCTCAGTAAATAGTTTCTGTTCTTGTGCTAGATGATGATGATGATGATGATGATGATGATGATGATGATGATGATGAAACACTTGGTTTGTTTCATTAAAGGTGCAGTAGGTAAGACTTATAAAACTTTCTGTCATATTTGCTGAAACTGACCCTATGTTCCAGTAGAACTACATGAAGCAGGTCATTTAAAATAAGAATCCATCTCCTCTGGCTCCACCTACAGCCTGTAGTGAGATTTGCAAAAATCCACCGCTAAGTCCTGGATCTTCACAATCCTACATACGGCACCTTTAATATGGATCTTAAATGCAAGTGTACTTAAACACTAGTCATGCTTTGCCAGACCCTCCTCCAAAGCGTGCTGGAGGAGGGTCTGGCTACTCCACATAGCATTCGGGGATGGGAGGAAACAATGGATTTTTCTTGTCTTATCAACGTTATTGTACTTGATGGAAAACTGAAATCTTTCAAAATAAATTGCACTTTATTTTTATATTCTTCAAAAGTTACAAAGCATCACAGAGGCATCATACTGTAGAGTTGTGGAACAATTCAGATTTACACAAAGAATAAAACCAGTTACACTGAGGCTACATCTACACCGCTACGTTTTGGTTTTTAAGCGTTTGAGTTTTGAGCCCAAAGTGATCTCCGTGCACCAAGTGTTTTTATCTCCAGTAGAAGAACTAATCTCCGTTTAAACTAACACGCCCAAACCAAAATATCTCATCAACATTCTGGTATACTGGGCATAAACAGGAGGCAGCATGTATGTTCCGCCCGTTGCTGGTAGTTGCCATGGTAACGTTGGTAGCTTAGTCAAAGAGAACGAGACGTCATGATCAATAAGACCCAATCAGGTGGTGACACGTTGGCGTCAGTGCCTGTGTTGCCAAAGGTCTCCGTCTGCGGCCGTTGAGACAGCAACACAACCCCGCAGATTCCAAACCAAAACGGGTCAGAAGGGTTTTCAAATGTCTCCGGTTTAGGAGCTCGGAAACGCCAGAGCAGGGGGAATGAGAGGGGGAAACACCAAAGCAGGGGGAATGAGAGGGGGAAACACCAGAGCAGGGGGAATGAGAGGGGGAAACGCCAGAGCAGGGGGAATGAGAGGGGGAAACACCAAAGCAGGGGGAATGAGAGGGGGAAACACCAGAGCAGGGGGAATGAGAGGGGGAAACGCCAGAGCAGGGGGAATGAGAGGGGGAAACGCCAGAGCAGGGGGAATGAGAGGGGGAAACGCCAGAGCAGGGGGAATGAGAGGGGGAAACACCAAAGCAGGGGGAATGAGAGGGGGAAACACCAGAGCAGGGGGAATGAGAGGGGGAAACACCAAAGCAGGGGGAATGAGAGGGGGAACCGCTACAGCAGGGGGAATGAGAGGGGGGAAACGCCAGAGCAGGGGGAATGAGAGGGGGAAACGCCAGAGCAGGGGGAATGAGAGGGGGAAACGCCAGAGCAGGGGGAATGAGAGGGGGAAACACCAAAGCAGGGGGAATGAGAGGGGGAAACACCAGAGCAGGGGGAATGAGAGGGGGAACCGCTACAGCAGGGGGAATGAGAGGGGGAACCGCTACAGCAGGGGGAATGAGAGGGGGGAAACGCCAGAGCAGGGGGAATGAGACGCCAGAGCAGGGGGAATGAGAGGGGGGAAACGCCAGAGCAGGGGGAATGAGACTTGTAAACGTAGCAGAAGATATTCGTTTTTAAACCAAAACGTAGCAATGTAAATGTAGCCTTAGTGACTCTTACAAAATAGTTAACATGAAAAAACAACATGTAGTATTTCGGCAAAATGACAAAAAAGGATAGTCCAAAAATATAGAAATCCTTAACTAAACATTAAGTGATGAGCTGCAACTCTGGCCACAAGCAGTAATTACAGGATAATCACAGGTTGGATTTTCCTACATTTCCCATGATTCTTGTCCACCCGGCTAAAAGCAAGTGGAATGGGATCATGAAAAGAAAAAAACGGGAAACTGACTCAGTATCTATCTGAAGTTGGCTAACATTATAGCTAAGATAAAAGAAATACGGGGGGTATCACTAATCCTGCTCATCCTTTAAAGGGGCGCTATGCAGTTTTGCATTTCTTCGCAGTTTTCTCTCTTGTTGCTGGCAGGTTTCTCTATAGAGCTCCCCCTACAGCTTCAGAATAGATATTTGGCAGCTCCTATGTTTACTCGTGTCTGACTCCTCGCTCGGTCAGTCTGCCGTTTCCTTTTTCTCTGTTCCTCCGACAATGCTTTCCTAGCTTTCTACTTCTTTTTTGCCGGCTCAGCCATGACGATAGTGTGAAAAACTCCATCGCTACCTTGTTAGCCTGTTCCTGAATGTGTGTGTGTGTGCAGTGCCGTGAAGCAATTCGTTACATGGCGAGACCTGACATCATGCGATACTTCCTGATGCTGAGCTCGCCGGCCAAAAGTTGCAAGGGTGTTTTTTCCGCTCACAAGCGCTAGAGGGGAGTGAGACGACCACCATTCAACTTGAAAAAAGTCATATAACCATTCCAATGACTCCGAAGCTGTTCAGTTAAGGTAAATTAAGCTAAAAAAGTTCCCCTTTAAATTCCATGATCAAAACTGAAAGCTTGTTTTGATCAATTTTCAATTTAGAATCAAAATCGTGGCTTTAGCAGAGTGTGATGAATAAAGCAACGGTGTTTTATTGCTTTAAAAGCTACATAGTCTCACTTTAAATAAACAATGTTATGAAACTAAAAATCTAAAAAGAAATGTTAGAGAAACAGTATTTGCACATTTCTACTGAGTAAAAAGAACTTCCATCACCTCTGTGATATTTACAGTTTCAATTACACTCTGATAATCTTTTGTACAAGCGTTGATTTTGCATAATGTTTTGTTAGTATAAA
The DNA here is from genome assembly GCF_008315115.2 of Sander lucioperca. NCBI lineage: Eukaryota > Metazoa > Chordata > Actinopteri > Perciformes > Percidae > Sander > Sander lucioperca. Next base: position 3,573,003 of record NC_050191.1, read on the forward strand.
GGCACCTAACATGAACCACAAACATCTTTTGTAAAGAAAAAGATCCGTGAGGAAACTTAAGGAGCTCCTCAGATTGTAAACACCAGAGGATCCACAACGGTTCCCTGAGGAACTCCGTCAGAACGTTTTGCATAATGAAATATGAAGAAATCTCAAACACACAGGAGTTCTTCAGAGAACCTTTAAAAGGAGCCACTGACATTTGTTTCTTTTAGAGTGCAGTAAGCCACACCTGAAATACTTAATATCAGTTAGTTTTACCTGAAATTGTAAGCAGCTTTCAGCAGAATCTGCAGCAGCAGTTTTCAGAATAAACTCAAGTGTAAGTTTGAAATTTAAACTGATAAATGTAAGGTCAAATCTTAAAACAAGTGTGTTGAAATTTAACATTTAAAAGTCACTCTTAAACCAAAAATATAAGCAAAATTTTAGAATAAAATGTGTGTGATAACATTTTCTCTTTATAACTGTGAACTTTACCAAATGGTGCGAGGGTTCATTACTTCTTCAGTTTGTGTTCTTTCGTTAAAAAACAATTTAACAGATTTGAAAGTTTTTTTCATTTACGATAACTTGAAGACTGCTTTCTTAAAATGTTTGTCGTTAAAAAAACCTGTTGATGAACATTTTATTAATGTTATCTACCATGCTTCCTTTGACTGTTGAAGCATTTTGTTAAACTAGCATTTAATTCATTAAATCGCTTCCTAAAAACAAGTTTGTTATTCCTGTTGTAACAAGACGTCAGGAATATTAAGTAACAGCGTTGAGCTCTTTCTTACCTTCTCATAAGCACATCTTTGCAGTGATAAAAATAAAAACAATCTATGAAACATATATACAGATTTGAGAGGCACTAGCGGCTCCTGAGATTTAAAGAGAAAAGACTGGATGCAGCAGAGCTCTGATGTTTAGAAATGCTTCACCATTTTTAAATGAGAAATCCACTAAAGCTTGATTAATTGCTCTTTGAAATGTGGACTTAATGGGATAGTTAAAATGTACTGATTCTAATTCTGCTGATTGATTCTTGTGGTATCAACTTGAGCGATAAAAAGCAGCCCAAATCTGTTAAAAACAAAAACCAGCTTCATTCTCAGCAGATTCAGGCTGCCATAAACAGAAATGATGAGGTACTTTTTTGAGCAGTTAAAGGCCCCAAAACAAAAAAGTATAACTATTTTCTGTTTCCATGCACAAGTTGAATGTTTCCACGTTTTTCCTTCAGTTTGACGTCCTGTATGGAAGCTCAGCAGGTCCAAACAGTGTTACTGAAAGTTTGTTTTCAGCATTCAAAAAGCGACATTGCAAAGAGTGTTCGTCAACCGATTCACAGTTTTTATATACACATAAGAAACTGGTTCAAATTCAGAACTGGTGTAGATAATGTAATACTTATTTAAAGCCACAGTGAAATACATAATTACTGTTGAGCTATCTTTAGAGTTTGAATTGAATTTTCTAATTTTCTATTTTAAATTATTTTAACCGGAAAATTGAGTGTCAGCACGGAGTCTCTAGTATGAAGTTCATGGTGATAATAAACTGAATAAAAACTGCCCTGGTCAATGTAGAAAAACAATTAACTGTTGCTCTCTGATGATTCTTTGCTCTGGCTTTGACTTTTTAGATCTTTGGTTGATACCAGAAGTTGATTTTCCATGAGCTGTTTGTATTTGACTAATTATTTGCTGAAGGTCTTGACCTAACAGATATTTAAAAACCTTGTTTTTCCTGTAGACATCCTGAGGATCAGGGTGCGAGTACACAGCCTCCTGTAAGAGCCAGGTGAGAAGATTGCATTTTATCTAATAAAAATGGACGCTGAGACTCCATCAGTGGCTGAGCAGCCTGAGACGAGCCAGCCAGCCTCCGAGCAGCGACGTCGACTGTTTGGTTACAGCCACGGGTGGAGAAACAGCAGCAGAGGTGGAGGTGGAGGCAGCAGACTTCTTGGACGCGGCTTCCTGGTAAGGGATGGTGGCGCTGTTGTGCAGGTTGGCGTTGATGAAGCACTGGCTGCCTCTGATGTGGTCGACACCGCGGACGGACGGGTGTCCTCGGTACGGCAGAGGGAAACACGGCTCCTCCTCTGTGATGGTGCTGATACCCTCGTTGCTCAGATATCTGTGCAGGACGTCCTGCCCTGTTCAGGAGACCAGACGGGAACAATGAGTGAACACGGACTACGTAGGCCTGCAACAGTTATTACTTAACTGTCTAATTGTTTTTACATAATCACGGTTTCTTTGTTTAACCGCAATTAATTGCTAACATAATCTAAGGTGTTAAGGCACCAGACTGGTAATTGTTGATTTTGTTTAGATATGCCAAATAGTAATTATATAAGTGATTATTGGTCGGATTATATATTTTTATTATTATTTCGATTGTACGTTGTTGGCACTTGACCCTAAATACGTTTATAGCAACAGAAATTACAAGTGGGGGGATACAGTTAGAAAATATGTTTTATGATAATAAAGAGGCATTGTTTACTTCATAGGCTTTGTATTTGTGATATTACATTATCTGGGTCACATGACAGCAATCTAACCAAAAGATGTATCCTGGGATTCATTCAAAATTTGTATTTGTTTAAAAAAGTAATATATATATTTTGACTGAAAGAGACAATTATATTGTTAATCGCAATTATTTTTGAGACAGTTAATTGTACAGCAAAACTTGGAATTGTTACAGCTCTAGGACTACGTTTATATGCACATAGTCTCGCTTTGCCAGACCTTCCTCCACAGCGAGGAGGAGGGTCTGGCTAGGAGGAAAAAGTGCTCTGGTTTGTTGGCATTTGTACGTTTAAAGGTTGTTTTAGTCGTGCGAGAGAAAACTCAGATTGCACAGATAGTCTAGCTAGCTGTCTGGATTTACCCTGCAGAGATCTGAGGAGCAGTTAACCATAGTCCTCAGAAATCCACCAGAGTTTTTAAATGCCAACACCAAGAAAGCTCAAGGCAAGGGATATCTGGCCTAAATGAGTGAAATCCGGCGGATTTTACGGCAGCAACGGAGCAATCCCGGAAGTGGAACATCAAGGATATAGACCAGCATGCACACAATATTCTGGTTTTTGCTCTTATTCCATAAAAGACAATATTCTTACTAATTTGTTTACATGGCTAATGAAAGTGAATATTCCACTAATATTCCCGCTTACATGCAGCCGTGCAAAATAGGATTTTCCACCAATGACAAACACAGCGTCCCTCTTTTGTTCCTTCAACCAGCTTCTTGAAAAGGTCGCCGTAGCGATGTTTGCGCATATATAAAAATATGTTTATATCCAAGTCTTACATAATGTTTTCTTTTGGCCATGCATCTCTACCGCGTTCCTGCAAACTGTTGCCTGGTTAGTTTGTGTACAACAGCCATAGCAACGTTTTACAAAAGTTACCGACTGTAGCTTTAAAAGATGAAGTCAGGTATAAATGACTCAATATGACAGCTGCCAGCCGTCGAGTTAAGTCCCTTTTTAAGCGTCAGTGGAAAACAGTCCAAACCCTAATGTGTCTTTGTTTAACTGCACTGACTTCTACAGCCTGCTATCTTGGACAAACTGCCAAACACACACACACACACACACACACACACACACACACACACTAGATTGTGAGGTGGAGTACAGCTGCAGCTCTCAGGGTTAACAATTAACGAGGTAAAAATTCTAAGCACGCAGGCCGTCCTGCTGTGGTTTGTACTCGGCTGTTAATGAGCCAGACAGGCGGCCATTACTGATAACGGTTATAGAGATTACAGGCGCTTGGCTGTTAGTCTAGTTCAGCTGGAGCTCACCTTTCCTTCCCCCGAAATCTAGTTTTATATCGACAACATTTAATTTCTGGGAACGTTCAGCCAGATGTCCCGTTACCTTCCTCTTTCTTTGTGTTGGCGTTCTAACCTCCGGTGGATTTCTGAGGACTATGGTTAACTGCTCCTCAGATCTCTGCAGGGTAAATCCAGACAGCTAGCTAGACTATCTGTCCAATCTGAGTTTTCTGTTGCACGACTAAAACTACTTTTGAACGTACACATGTTCCACCAAAACAAGTTCCTTCCTGAGACTATTTAGCAGAGGCACCGTGGCTCCGTCCGGAGCTTAGCACCGCCCAAGACGATTGTGATTGGTTTAAAGAAATGCCAATAAACCAGAGCACATTTTTCTCCCATCCCGGAATGCTGTGTGGACTAGCCAGACCTTCTTCCGCAGTGCTGTGGAGGAGGGTCTGGCAATGCGAGACTAGGTTCAGCCAGACCGCTGGAGCTCACCTTTCCTTCCCCGAGCCCCAGGCCTGGAGGACGGGTCCCCTGAAAACGACTCCACCGGCATGGAGACGGGTCGAGGTTTACCTGCGAACCGTCCAGACACAACAAAAATTAGAATACGCATGTAGATAAATGCTATTAAATCTTCTGTTTTTTTGTGACTCCTTATTATTATTTATTTTATTTTTTTACTTGACAGGGGCAATGCATATTAATACACATTTCTGTAAATATGCCAGAATTAGCCAGACGGCTAGTTTTTATCTGCTGTCCCTGGCCAGATGTTGCAAGTAGGTCCCTAAAAAGCAATCCTAACATTTAAATACATGTGCACCAGATACAATCACATTACATTCTTGTCTTGTATTCAACAACTAAAACCACATTTCATTACAGTCTAAAAAACAAAAACATAAATCTACACTTATATAAAACAGATATATCAGTTGGATCAGTGTTGACATCTTTGGGTGTTGACTAGCCATTTGTTATTGCATTAAACTTAAATGATGTATCTTATCTGCTCCCATTAATCTGAACATCTGCAGAAGCAGGAACCAACAAAGTTTGATATTTCTTATCTGTCAACCGCAGACATTTTTAATTTAAATTTGATTATTTTAATGCTTGAATTCAAAGAAATACTTGTCCTCATAAGTATAAAAGTGTGCACTCACAGCGTGTGGACGAGCGCTGTCGAAGGCACACAGCGGTTGGTTGGTTGTGTTCAGGCGGGGGGGACCTGACGGACGTCCGTTTGTCGTCGGGGACAGCCGAGCGCCGCCGCACGTCTGCGTCCAGACACGAGTTCGGAGACTTGGGCCTCATTTTCACACCCGGAGACACGTTCACGTTCCCGTCTCTTCAGAGAGGAACAGGACAGGAGGAGAAGGATTAAAACATATTCTCCTTCCCCCTAAAAGGAATCATTGGTTCCACTTAGGGCTGAATGATTTGGGGAAACAAATCTAATTGCGAGTTTTCTACCAGATATTGCGATTACGATTCGATTTGCGGTTTGTTCTTAAAAGTTTAGCAAGTTTTCAAGGAGCATTATAACATGAGACACCATCAAAACAGCTCTCTGTTCTTATGCAAGGATGAGAACGTACAGTAGATATGAACTGCCAGCAATAAGTGTTTTTCTTTTAATAAGCGTGGAACATTTAACAGTCAAACACAGAACATTTATCACAAAAGCTAAAGTTTTAACAATAAAATAATTCCAATAAAATAATATTAGTACTTTGCTGTAACCTGAAATATGATACGCCTCAGATCAATAGCAGCATCTACATATTGCACCTTCTACCATCATGTAGATGTATGTATGTAATGTATAAAGTAATACAAAATAAATACAAACAAGCAATCTGTGATAGGTAACATTATTTCAGCATTTGAACAGTAAATATAATAATAAAAAGAATGCTGAACCAAACGTTACACCAAACATTCAACTAAATATTTCACATTCGATGAATCGCGGTCTTCACGATTAGCTGATCGCATTCTTTCCAATCTCGATTCGAAAGTGATTAATCGTTCAGCCCTAGTTCCACTTTATAACCGCGACTGGGATACTGTTAATCAGTGAGCTGCTGAGTCAGTGTGGTAACTCACAGCGGTGCGTAAGGGGCCGCAGGGGGAGGAGGGACGTACAGATCCAATATGGCCGTCGTCCCTCTCCTCCCAGGAGCGTCTGATGTCTCTGGCTGTTGGGATCTGTAGAGACCCGGAGCTCCCTGAGAGGTCTGGACACAACAAGAGAAAGACAAAAAAAAACACTCAATATTGCTTTTATAATTATGGAAAACAAAAAAGCATTTGTTGCTACACATGTCCCTGCTGTAACTATTTCTAAATCAGTGTTTCTGTGGTCTGGAGAGCTTTTAACAACGTTTCTGTCACACACACACACACACACACACACACACAGCGGAGGACGTAATGACTCCTTTTAATGGTGTTTGTCGTAAAACAACAGTAAGACGTTCCAGCTCTGGGGGAGAAACAGCAGACAAAGCTCTTTTGTTTCCTTCCTCGCCCTCCAACGCTTCTGTACTTCTATAAACACAGGAACTTCACTCAGCTCCTTTTCTGCTTCGCCTGAGTTGCAAAAACACGTTTGAAGGAAAACCTTAAGATACAGCGAGAAACGTGTTCCTCTGCTGATTAAAGAGCTATTCTGAGCACCATGGACACACACACACACACACACACACACACACACACAATGTTTATTTTATATACTCAATCCCACAAACCTTTCCCCTCCACCAAACACTCACTATAGAGCACCAAATGTGGATTAATCTGCTGCTAAAAATAGTCCCCAACAAATGCTCTTAAGAATTTTTCTTTTTTTTCCTTTTTTTAAATGAAACTATTTGAAAAATGAAAACTCTTTTTTGAAGAAACAACTCGCACATCCAAAAACTCTTCTGTGCAGGTGCGTTATAAATATAATCAACTTGGAACAAAGGGAAAAAATCCCACACCCTGCTTTTGCTATAGCACCACCGTTTATTTACAGAAAACTAACGTTTTTGGTCGCGTCAGACCTTCATCAAGAAGGTCCAAAAATTAAACTCTTGAAATTGAAAGTGCCCATATTATAAAAGAATCACTTTTTCTGGGATTTGGGGTGTTATTTTGTGTCTCTGGTGCTTCCACACGCATACAAACTTTGAAAAAAAATCCATCCATACTGTTTAGAGTGAGATACGGTTTCTAAATGTATCCTGTAATGTATTCAGTATCTGGGTGAGCTGGTCAAAATCTGCACGGCCGTCTACGTCATCGGCCGAAACATTTGGTGTGTGCTAACCACTTTAGCTAATACCACATCAGCTAGCTGTTTCTCCAACTTCAGTCAGTACAAGGCAGGATTAGCCGGGAGACTTCTTCTAAACGAGGGCACACTTCCAACTTTGCATGGAATACCTGCAGATGAGGGACATGTAAGTAGTTCTATACAATTTATTTTGTAGATTAGGGTGAACTCGTGTGTTGTAGCAGTGTTTTGCCATTGAGAATGAGGTGGCTAACCGCTAGCAGCGCTAGCTTCTGGCTAGTAGTCCTTACCTAGCTACTGAGCATGTGCGACTCCCAACAAAGATGGATTAGAAGTGAGATGCCTCATTCTGTAGCTAAAACAGAGAGCTCAACACAGGGTGAAAAGAGGAGCTGCAGCAATGTGCAGTACAACAAAAAGATGGTGTTTTTTGAAAATTTGAAAAACCTCAAAATACAATTATGAACCTGAAAATAAGTATAATATGGGCACTTTAATTTAAAGCAGTCAAAATAACCATTAGGATAATGTACTTTCCATTAGAAGGTGATGACTGGGGCGAGTGTAAGCAGAGGAGGCCGTAAGCGTTGATTCAAGATGACCTTTGACCTGGACGGGAGGAGTGGCGGTGAGGTAAAGACAAACGGACTTCAGATCTGTTTTGATAACTGAGATTAGAGACTGAACCGTGCTGTCGGAGGGGGGGGGCATTTAAGACGCCTATCTTCCCTAAACACACACATCTTGGACCCCTGTCAACACAGAAGCCCTGACGGCCGTTTGATTGAATTCAGAAGCGTCACACTGTGGAGTAACAAATGAGTCACCTTCCAAAGAAGTCTGACATCAACGCAGCCTGATGTTTGGAGTTTTTCCTATCCCTTTTTTTTTCCAGGAAAGGGGAAGAAGGGATGCATTGTTCCCACACACCTCAGCGAGCAGCAGATTGGGTGGCTGCTGTGTTTACTGGTTGCTCACAAACAGAAACTAAAAGCTATGATGACAGAAGAATGGAGAATGGACCAGAGGGGCGCTTTATTTAGCCGGAGGAAGAGTTGCTTTCATACAGCCAACCACAGCCGACAGCTGCTGAGGTTTAGTGCCTGGCTCAATGGCAGTCAGAGAATTCAAAATCATTACTTGTTATCCCTTTTTCTCTTCCTTTGCTACTACAATGCATGTGGACCCCTCACAGACAAGTTCCTATTTTTTATTCCCTCAGTTTGAAACTCTGCAAGGAGATATTTAAAGCTAAACATCACACACACATATTGGTAAGTAGTAAGAAAGAAAGAAAGTAAATAAGCAAGCAAACAAGTAAGTAAGTTAGTAAGTAAGAAAGCAAGCAAGTATTTAGAAAGTGTGTAAGCAAGCAAACAAGTAAGAATAACTTATATTAATAATTATATCTGTCTCTGTGTGGTGCATTCAAATGCCACTGACAAGCTCCAGACATCAGAAACGTTTAGTGTTGGCTGGCTGACAAGCAGCACTCAAATCGCGTAATTTTGCCGTTTGAAAATAAAACCCAGAAGAAAAAAAATAAACTAATTAATAAACGTGTGAAACTTGTAGCTCTGTTGAATAGAAACACTCCCGCTGAACAAGTGTTTTGAATTCTTTTTGGGGGGTTTCCTACAGCATTTAACAGCTCCACAACCACAGAACAACCTCCTGCTGTTAGCACTTCTATTAAAGAATGATAATAAAAAGAAAGGATGTCAGAAAAGAAGAAGTCAACAGAAAAGAAGAAGTCAACAGAAAAGGAGAAGTCAACAGAAAAGTAGAAGTCAACAGAAAAGAAGCGCGTTAGATGTCCGTGTCTTCACAGCAGCTGACCTGTATGAGCGGAGGCCTCCAGCGAAGGTTTTTCAGCGGCGCGGGAGCGAAGCCGCCACTCGTTCCTGACGGCCTCTTCTTCACCACCAGGACGACGCTGCCCGAGTCCGCCCTCAGCTTCTCCACCAGGTGCTTCAACTGCCAGCCCACCTGGACCAATCACAGAGCAGGGGCAACGTTCAATCTCAAAACGGTGTGCACTGTTATGCTATGGTTTCCTGGTTGAGCGACATGTTTCCTCAGAACGGTGTGAAACGGTGTGCAACGGCTTTGAGATATGTTTACTCTCATTTGGTGGGCGTGTCTCTCGTTTATTGGCTGTGTCCCAGGTGATACCCAATCAGCAGAGACGTGTCTGTAAACTCATGCTAGTAAAAAGGCAGAGTGCTTGCGCACACAACAGGGTGTTCACCGCACCCTCGTTTCAGTTTTAAAAAACGTGTTGCTGCGTTTTGTCGGGGCTGAACGTGGCCCTGAACTCTTAGCTAGACTTTTAAACCTTATTCCATTTCTTTACTTCTTACTTGTTTATTTAAATGTTGTTGCTGTCTAACAGCAATTAGATGTCCTGTATGGTCAAAAATATCATGTGTATTAATCAAATTGAGTCAATTTTTTTAAAAGGAACAGTTTGACATTCTGATTTACACTTATTCACTGTCCAAAGATAGAAGAATCTGCCTTCTAACACCTCTAAGTTCATTCATTAAAAACGAGAAAACTCCAGAAAGTCACCGCTCCCAGCCAACAAATGGGCCGATACTTTTAGAACATCAGAGCTTTAACCCCCCATATAGCCACAACGTCGTTGGCAGATGTATTTGATGTTAGCTACTGACCGTTACCTTGAAACCATCCAGCAAATAGACGGTACCGTAGGGTGATTTAATGTCACCGCTCATTTTACACACAGTTTAACAACAAAACAAAACGCTGAGTGAACATTACTAGCTACATTTTTTATGTTGGTTTTGAGCGGTATGCCCCCGACTAACCTGGAAAACGGTTTTTAAACAGTAGCGTTACTACAGCGTGTCTGAGGAATACAGCGTCTCCTGCAGCGGGAGAGGGACCGCAGCGTTTGCTAACGTTAGCTTCTCGTCTCATCTGGGGTCTGATAAACAGTAAATTCATCATAATTCAGTGCCCACAACGCTATTTTCCAATAAACTGTAGCTGTCATATTTCACGCGAGTGCGGATTTCATGTTGCGGCTTTCGTCGCTGTTTGTCACTTTGCCTAAGATTGAGTGACAAGTAGTACTCGCCCTGTTGTTTATTTGGTTGCCATGACTTTGCGAGTGATGACGTCCTGTCACTGTTCCAGTTGCTCACCCTAAAGGGGAGAGAGAGCCGATGACAGTTTGCTTGAGTTCAGTAGAGCACACGGCTCTGCAGAGTCGTGTAATTACGACTTTATGACTTTTCATAAACAGCTGACGGAGCGGCGGTGCACGGTGTACGTAGCGGAAACCCTGTTGTGCTTCCGCCCTATTTCTGATACCGAAATTTTACTGTGGTGGGCCGCTGCGGTAATACAACATAGAGGAAAACACTGAACAATAAAATATATGACACACCGATATTGGATCAGTACTCGGTATCAGCGATTCATTAGTTCAGGTATCAGAAAGCAAATAAATGGTATCGATCCATCTCTAATATTTACCGTACGGACGCAAGAGTGATAATTGATCTTTTTATCTGATGCTCAGCAAGAAAGGAAATAGGCTGGACTTTTGACTCACCACGGTCTGTTTGTTGACCTGAACCACTTCATCTCCAGCATGAATCCTCTGAGTTTTATCTGCAGGAGACTGGAGGGCAGAACCACACAGTTTGGGTGTTAGAAAGTAAACTGAAGGGACGAAATGTCTGCCCCCCCACCCCCCGTCCAGAAAACAAACACAGCAGTTGTGATAAAAGAGCCACAGAACCACACTCACATTCTCTGTTGTTCCTGTGATGACGTGAAGCCCGTCGTAGGTGGATTTGATGTAAATACCCTGAAAGATTAAACACATTTAAAGAGAATGTATACATGAGTCTTCCGTATAAATAACTTCATGTGGTTTCTTGGTAATTCCTCGCTGCAGTTGTGGGGTTTTTTTTTTGGGACCTACATGTGTTTCTGTTTTGGACTCAGTGCCGTTTGTGGTTCATGGTGCAGCACTAAAATACCCGTCCGTGTTTCTAGGAGGAAGTGGGGTTTAAATTGTGGGTTTTTTTTCTTTTTACAGACGTCCTGCTGATATGTCTGAATGTAAAAGATGATGTCGATGTGCGTTTTTTGCCTTCCTTTACTGTTTTCATATTATTTTCTGAGCTCACCAGTCCCTCGCCAGGCTTGATGTTGGTGATGTGCACCTCCTCCAGACAGGACATCCCGCTCTCTGAGGGAACTGAGGTCGCCTGGACCGTCTTCTCGCAGACGGCGTTCAGAGCTCGGGACTGAAAAATGAAAAAAAACAACTCAAGGTCAGTGGCGGTTTCATTCAGGCTCTTCACGGACCTCTTCAGACCTCCTGTTACCGTACACGCCGGTACGTACTTTGAGATCCTCGGGCAGAGATCTTTTGTTCCAGAGACCCGACTGAAAAGTAAAAGGGGACAGAGCGTTTGAAGTCAAGGCCCCGAGGCTCTGGAACGATCTGCCCGAGGATAATAGGTCAGCAGAGTCAGGGATCTCTTTTAAGTCCCTTCTTAAAACATACTTTTATCGGAGAGCCTTGCCTGATTTTTTTTTTTTTAAAGATTAGTTTTTGGGCATTTTAGGCCTTTATTTGGTATGATAGCTGAAGTCTTGAAAGAGGGGGAATGACATGCAGCAAAGTGCCGCAGGTTGGAATCGAACCTGCGGCCACTGCGTTGAGGACTGAGCCTTTGTACATGGGGCGCATGCTCAACCAGGTGAGCTACCCAGGTGCCCCTAGCCTTGCCTGATCTTATTTGAGCTTGAACCTCCTTGAACTGTCTTTTATTCTTTTTAAATTGTCCTTTTCTTTTCTTACCTAAAACTAGACTTCTGTACCTCCTCCGTAACGGGAGACTTTGGCCAATCACAGGTCATTTCAGAGAGAGAGAGAGAGAGAGAGAGAGAGAGAGAGAGAGAGAGAGAGAGAGAACGTTCCTATTGGCTGTTCTGCGACAGAGAGAGAGAGAGAGAGAGAAAGAGCGTTCCTATTGGCTATTCTGCGACAGAGAGAGAGAGAGAGAGAGAGAGAGAGAGAGAGAGACAGAGACAAAGAGAGAGAGAGAGACACAGAGAGAGAGAGAGAGAGACAAAGAGAGAGAGACAGAGAGAGAGAGAGAGACAGAGACAAAGAGAGAGAGAGAGACAGAGAGAGAGAGAGAGACAGAGACAAAGAGAGAGAGAGAGAGACAGAGAGAGAGAGAGAGAGACAAAGAGAGAGAGAGAGAGAGAGAGAGAGAGAGAGACAAAGAGAGAGAGAGAGACAGAGAGAGAGAGAGAGACAGAGACAAAGAGAGAGAGAGAGAGACAGAGAGACAAAGAGAGAGAGAGAGAGAGAGAGAGACAGAGAGACAAAGATAGAGAGAGAGAGACAGAGAGAGAGAGACAAAGATAGAGAGAGAGAGACAAAGAGAGAGAGACAGAGAGAGAGAGACAGAGACAAAGAGAGAGAGAGAGAGACAAAGAGAGAGAGAGACAGAGAGAGAGACAGAGACAAAGAGAGAGAGAGAGAGAGACAGAGAGACAGAGAGAGAGAGACAAAGAGAGAGAGACAGAGAGAGAGCGAGAGAGAGAGAGAGAGAGAGAGAGCGAGAGAGAGAGAGAGAGAGAGAGCGAGAGCGAGAGAGAGCGTTCCTATTGGCTGTTCTGCGACAGAGAGGGGAGATGGAGAGCTGCAGGAAGAGCTCTTAACTCTATTTGAAATTCTTCCGTTTGCATTTTGCTTTCCTACCCACTGCAGCTTTAATTAATCAGTTGATTAACAGAATATCAATTATCTATTTTGATAACTGATTATTCATTTACGTATTTTTTTTCAAGCAAAAATATGATGACGGTTCCAGGTTCTCAAACTTGAGAATTTGCTACTTTTCTTGGTGTGCTGTAAAGCAAATCAAACAATTTGGAGACTGATGGGCCTTTTTCACACCTATCTGTCTATAATCTGCAGATCAATCAATGATGAAAATAATTAGTTGCAGCCGTATGTAACCTAAAGAGAGGAAGTCACTGGCAGCACGGTGGCCTTATGCCAGTTTTGTATCTCCCATGATGACCGGCGTCCATTCTGATGACACTAAAATGCTGAATCACTACCTGCTGTGGCACTAAAGCTGTCTGTCCCTGACCTCTGCCCTCTCTGTGGAAAAGAAAAAGATAAAAAATAGACAGATGAAGCCCCTAAAACATCTGAGCAGCATCACATAGATGTTGCATAACTGTTGGCAACAGACAAGATGATTCTTCCCGGAGCCTGAGGCCTGAACAAACTGAACACAGACGCATATTACCATCAGACTGACGAGACACCCTGAAGCACAGCAGGGGGGGCCCAAATACAAGGAAAATACAAGTCAAGCAGAAAAACATGCTCCCCAGGAGAGTCAATGCCTTGTAACAACGCATTACGTGATAAAACATCAAAATGCAATACATTTATACTTCATTATATAATAACACCCGCATTATATAACAATCTGCTGCATTTTGCAATAACATTCCTGAATGCAATATGTAATACATGTATGGGAGTTTTTCCATCACATGGTACCTGCTCGACTCGCCTTTTTTGGTTTTCCATTATGATAAAAGTCCCTGGTACCTGCCAACAAGTACTTTTTTTAGTATCACCTCCGTCGAGGTTCCAAGCGAGCTGAGGAGATACCAAAAGGTGACGTGAAAACCTGCAGACTGCTGATTGGTCGGAGAGAATCGTCACTAATCACTGCGTCATCATTGCTATATCGACAGATGGGGGGGGTCCTGAAGAAACCCGTCATTTATAAATAGTTTAGCCAGCGGTGATTTTTTTTTTGCTGCCTCCAGCTTCTTTTGAAACTAAATTTGTCTTCGAGAATCAAAAACAACACACCTTCCACGTTCTGTGTGTGTGCGTCGTGTTAGCTCACAGCAGTTTCCAGCGGCGTCGCTATGACGACCAGCCACGCTCGCCTCACGCATGAGGTGGTACTAAATCTGCAATGGAAAAATGGAGGACGAGGCACTGCGGTCGAGCCGAGCCGAGCTGGTACTGGCAGTGGGTAAGGGCCATTAGTGATGTGTATTGACCAATGAAAGGTGAATAGTATATTTTTAAAACTAATTTTGAGTCGCCATGACTCACAGTAGAATTCATAAAATAAACATGACAATGTTATAAAAATAAATAAAGGGAGACATCCATTTTGGTTGGTTATTCCTTAAAGGTGCAGTAGGTAAGACTTATAAAACTAACCTTCTGTCATATTTGCTGAAACTGACCCTATGTATGAGTAGAACTACATGAAGCAGGTCATTTAAAAATAAATCCAGCTCCTCTGGCACCACCTACAGCTTCCTGTTCAGATGCACCAATCAGGGCCGGGGGGGGTGTCTAACTGTGTGTCAATCACTGCTCATGCACACGCATTCATTCTCCCTTGTGGGGGGAGGGGCTTAGGAGACCGTTTTGGGCTTTAGCAGAAAGGGGGGAGGGACTGAGAAGTTGTCGATGTTCAAATTCTTTGGCTAAGTCCTGGATCTTCACAATCCTACATACAGCACCTTTAATGCACCATATTACATCTTCGGAAAAAAAAAAGTGCAACCCCCGCATATCTTAAGAACGGCAGCATTAAGTGATAATTTATTACAAAATGCAGAGAAAATAATTACATATTGGGTTCAGGTTTTAATTACAAAATGCGGCAGACTCATACATAATGCGGGTGTTATTACGTAGTGAAGTGAATATTTATTACATAATGCGTTGCTACATACCTTCCTATTCTTTTGATTTGCAAACGTTGGTGATTTTTATTGTTTGTTTATGAATGACATTCTTTTCTCTGGGGTGGAGAACAGTCTAATTACCGAACACTTTTTTTTACACGACTGTATACACACAAAACTGCGAGGCTTTCACAGCGTTACAGCACATTGTGTGGGAGTTTGTTTTGTTCTCAGGGCACCTGCTACTTTATCTCTCTCTGCAGCGTTTCCCTCCTCGTCACCTGGACAAACAAACTGACCCAAAAACCTTTCACAGAGCTACAGATAAAAATACTTTATTTAGCTAAAGAAGTAGGAGGATCTCAACACATAGAGGAACATTTCATCCTTCAGTTCATCACAAACATTCAACATCAACACATCGGGAGATACACAGTTCTCCCTGGACAGGAAAAATATTAAAAGTTGGATTTTAATATTTGTCTACCAACATCACACAACATATTAAAGCACCTCTCACTGTTCACAGGGCCAAAAGCAGCAAAGTACATTCATTTTCCCGCTCGTACTGCACAAGAATATATCTTCAAGTGTGCATGGATGGATTACTTAAAGTGCTCATATTATGCTTTTTGGCTTTTTCCCTTTCCTTTACTGTGTTATATATCTTTTTTGTGCATGTTATAGGTTTACAAAGTGAAAAAGCCCAAAGTCCACCCCAAAGGGACTTACCATCTCCAACAGAAAACGCTGTTCACAAACTGCTCCAAACAGCTCTATTGTAGTCCAGCCTTTACTTCAGAGACAAACGTGGTCACTTTGGAACACACGTTATAATGCTCATCTAGCTGCTAGCATGGCACGCCCTCATACTCTGCTTCTGACTGGCTAGTAGTCCTTACCTAGGTACTGTCAGGGCACGCCCTCATACTCTGCTTCTGACTGGCTAGTAGTCCTTACCTAGGTACTGTCAGGGCACGCCCTCATACTCTGCTTCTGACTGGCTAGTAGTCCTTACCTAGGTACTGTCAGGGCACGCCCTCATACTCTGCTTCTGACTGGCTAGTAGTCCTTACCTAGCTACTGAGCATGTGCGACTCCCAACAAAGATGGAACAGAAGTGCGATGCCTCACTCTGTAGCTAAAACAGAGACCTGAACACAGGGTGAAAAGAGGAGCTGCATCAATGTGCAGTACAACAAAAAGATGGTGTTTTTTGAAAATTAAACCATGCAAACCTATTCTGGTACAACCTCTAAATACAATTATGAACCTTAAAATGAGCATAATATGAGCACTTTAACAGACCTATGTTTTTTTTTTTACTTCTCCTGATCCGAGTCCAATCCCCTTTTTATGATGGGTGTTGTTGCATATAGTTCTCTTTAAAAAGACCCACGTTTTGCGTTCACCTTGTCATTTCATTTGAAAGAGGACTTCAGCCTTGATGGGGCCTCAGTAGGCCTGTAACAATTATTACATAATTGTCTAGTTGTCATTTTTTTTCAACATAATTGCGGTTTCTTCATTTAACCGCAATAAACTGCTAACATTAGCTAAGATCCTAAGGGGTATGACTGCTGATGGTCATTGTTAATTTTGTTTAGATATGCCAAATTGTAATAACATAAGCAGGGTTCAACGCTAAGGTTTTTTTCCGCTTGTCCCGTTGTAAAAAAAAAATAAAAATAAAATTCTACTTGTCCGAAGTCAATTTTAAATGCCACTATATATATATATATATATATATATATATATATATATATATATATATATATATATACAGGGCATGAAGTTAACTTTTTTGACCACCAGCCACTGTGGCAGGTGGATTTTTAAATCCACCTGCCACAGGGACTTTTTACCAGCCACTTTTTTTTTGCGTCATAAAGGTGAAAAACAGGAATGGCTGTGACTCTATGATCCTGTCCTGTCCTATTGATGGTAGCCCGCCTTGATAATCCTGCATAGGGGCCCGGTGTTGGCTCGTTATGCCACTGCATATAAGAGATGAGATGACTGACAAAATCAGGAGTAGCCTACGCACACCACAACAACAACCAAACACTGGTGAATGCGCACCATAACACATGAATGTTTTTTTGTATAGTTCTTAAAAATAAAAAAATAAATAAAAAGGAAACTTGTTTTGGGGAGAATAATACTTATTACTATTAATTAATTACTCTAGGCTGAGATTTTCTAGGAACTTTACCAAAAAGGCTCAGGATGCTGCAAATGTTGGTAAAATATGAAAAAGGCTGGTGGATTTAAGACACAAAATAATTTATTGGATGAATCAAATATGAACATATCTGTCATTGTCAGTGGCTTGTTAATCTTTACATTGTTAGTTAATTTCCTATCCTGGCCTGGGACACACATTCATATGGTTTGATAAAGTACTTATTGGACTTTAACTTATCATTGCACTTACAATAACGTAGCTGTCCTCAATTTAGGTCATCCTGTACGTCTCATCTGTGTTTTTTCCTGCATCCACCGTGTGCGTTTGTGTGTGTGTCTGTGCGTGCGTGTGTTTGTGTGTCTGTGTATGTGATTGTGTGTGCGCGTCAGTCGCGGGGGAAACGGAGCAGTCCCGCCCGCTGCAGCCGACAATTTGAAACAGCAGCGCTGACTTTAGAGTATAAAATTGTTCCAGCGTACATTGATGTTAAAATGTCTACATGTTGGCAGGACGGTCTGAAATGTTTTGCACGGTCTTTCGCTGTATGTTTTGTTGGTAAATGTGAGATGTTCGAGTCACATACACGTCTAGTCTTCATATCAGAAACTAGGAAATTAATTTGACCCGTTCTCACTTCCGCTTGGTCAGTGGCTGCACGTGGGATGCTGGGATTGTGTGAGTAATGAAAATGCGATAGGGGGCCCCGGCTGTCAATCAATGTCTTCTAGTGATGCGGGCCCCTGATTGGACCAGGCCCGTAAGCAACCGCGTACCCTGCTTACCGATAGTTACGAGTCTGAATCACTCAATTCTCATTGGCTACCCGCCAATGTGGCACGTAGATTGACAGTTTCACCCGCCAATCACAAAAGTTACCCGCATTTGGCGGGTGGGCGGGTGCCAATTTCATGCCCTGTATATATATACGTCAAAAAAGCATAACAGCGTAACAGTTCCCCCATCAAATCGTTGAAAATGTAAACAAAAATGTCCACAAAAAAAGGTCAAACTTTGAAAGCATCAAAAGTGTAAAAATAAAATGTTGAAAAAACGTCAAAAGCGTCAACATTCAATAATTACAGTACACAGACACTAAATTTAGATTTCTGCAACTAAAGTAAAACTGGAGATCTTATCCGAGGAGAGTCAGAAGTCACGAGGTCACATAAGAAGGTGGCGAGGAGGGAAAGTGATTTAACATCGGCTGATTCAGTACTCTGGGAACAGCAGGGCGAAGGCCACCAACAGGAAGTGTTATCTAAGACAGGAAGTGGATCCTGAGCTGAATAAACAAACCTGCAGATTCACACATACACAGTGAACACCACCGGACGCTCAGAACAAGACAGGAAAAGGAAACGTGTGTTCACTGACTGTGTGTGTGTGTGTTTCCAATCAGCATCTCTAAACATCCAAACCAGAAGAAAAAGGAGAAGCGGTACTCACCACTTCCATAATCTTCTCCTCGATCTCATAAACAGTGCAGTCCTGCAATTAAAGAGATAGACACACTGAGTGACGGACGTCACGCTGCAAAAAAAACTCACACTTAAAAAAATCCTAAACCAAAATCTGCATTTACATCGAGATATGTGAGAAATTCTGCATATGAAATAAGGTGACTCCTATTTCAAGCCACTGGTTTCAGTTCATATGCTCACGAAGAATAAAATGTTCTTGGGCGTCTTTATATCGTTATTTAATTTTTTTTTTATTATTATTTTTTAACATGTATTGTCTTTTTGTTGTAATTTTTATTTAATTTTTGTTTATTGTTACTCATTTTTTTATCTTCGGTTTTGTTTCTTTTCATCTGTGTTTTCATTATTTTGTTCTGTGAAGCACTTTGGGCTGCATGCTTACATGAAAGGTGCTTTATAAATAAAGTTGATTTTAATTTGTAGTAATATAGTAATGATGTGATGTATTTCTAGATCTTGCCTCTAACTGTGTGCTTTTATTTTGAAGAGGGATTGGATAAGACAAGATACAGATAAGAAAGTCACAAGAATGGTTTCCTCATTTCAAACAAAAGCTGCCTCAGACTTTTCAAACTAACAGAAGTTGACTTTAGATCTGAGTCAACATAAAGTCAAATAAAGAAGAACGAATACATGTGCGGTTATTGACAGAAGTGTACCTGAACAAAATATCAGACTTTTTCATTATCATTATCTTCAAGTAACAGAGCTAAAACATCACTTAACAACATGGTCTTTTCTCAAAGACTCTTCTTACCATTTGGATAAAATATTATTCCATCTGCTGCATGATAGAAAAAATATGTTTGTTGTTTCCCAAGTTGCCAGTTCCCAAGACTCTCAAAAAAAGATGGAATGCAGAAGTCACACATGTTCTGGCTTGATGTGGGATATATATTTTTTTGAAAAAGCTCCTTTCAGAGCTGCAGGAGACATCATACAACTGTTTTCACAAACTCCTCATGACAAGTAAACTGAGGAGAGGCCCTGCAATTGTTGAAAAATCCAGATGGTTCTAAATATGCCTTCATACATGTACGTAGACAATGTTGGGTTACTTGAAAGATCGCCAGAGATGTATCTTTGATGCTGTGTCAGTCAAATAACGGGGACAAACTGGGTGCAGGTTTGAAGATTGTACTCAATATAAAACTTTGTATATTCTGTAGCTTTAGTGAAAAACAAGGAACATGTAGAATAGAAACAGGGACTGGAAACAAAAGATATTTTAAAGGGTAAAGGGAATACTCGGAACATTAAAGTCAGACAGTATTGAGAGATGTATCGTTAGTTTCTGTCTTTTCATGAGATTTGCTGATAATAGCAAACATATTAAGTAATACCAGCCTTTAGGCCTGTCCTCGATTAAAGACATTCTTAGTCGACGAATGCCAACCTTACACTAACTGGCTTTTCAAGCGATTCCACTGTCGCAGACAAAATCAAAAACAGAATGAAATCATGAGTTTGATTGTTGATCAACTGTTTCTCCGTGAAGAGAGAGAGGGTGAGAGAGAGTGGTGCGCAACAATCAGCTGTTTTTCCGAAGGGATAGTCAACAAGCCGGCTCTTTAGATCAAGTTGGGGTGACCACAACGTATTTTCTTGTCTTTGATGGTGTCTTTGGTAGTTGTTGTGTTTGGTGTAGTTTCGTCGTCCATACGACTCTGATTTCCTTTTGTCGGGTCTGCTTCGAGGAATGGATGATTAAGTTAGACTCAATGTTTTCTGTTGAGATGCTGAAGCACTGACGTCGTGCTATTATTGTGGTAAGCTAGTTCCATTTTGCAGTAGACACACTGTACAGAGTTTTCGTTTTAATTACGTTTGAACTAATTCCAAACTTTGGACACTTTGTTGTTTTCTCCAGCCTGTCTCTTCTCTTAGCCCCTCACTATTTACGCTCTTTCTTCATTTTGTAATCAGTCTTTATGGCATGTGTCGCAAGCAGCGTCAGACAGGTGTGCGACAGTAATAATCCTCCGTGCGGAAACACCGTCAGCGATACAACGTTGGTGACATTAATTAAACAAAGCTTCGAGGCAAATCGTTTTGCATCGAGGATTTTTAGTAATCGAATTATTCGAGTTACTCGAGGAATCGTTTCAGCCCTACTTGGTAGTGCAGTTAAATCAGGTGAACATCATCAGCAACCAATGGGTGCGCTCCCTCCAGCACCAAACAGGAAGCAGCAAACCGCTAGAGCCAGTGTTATTTATTGTTGCTATGGCGCTGCGGTGAACATAACACTAAGAGGGAAAGTTGCCGTTTTTCAACCATTCTGAAGCGAGTCATCCAACGGGAGATTTACTGGCGGATAAAACAGAGAAGGAAAGAGAGAGGTCTGTAAAACTGAGTTTCTCTGTAAATAAGTTTTCTGTAAATAAGTCATTCAGCATGAAAAAAACAAAAAAAATTATTAATCTACTGAAGAAGTCTTTGTCAAATAAAGACCAACACTACCTATTAGTCGACTCATTAAATTAAAGATTAAAGAGAATAATGAGAACATTAAAGTCAGAAAGTATTGCATTGTTAGTTTCTGTATTTCATGGGATTTGTTAAACTTATTTTCTTTTTAATTTGTTAAATCAAATTCATGTTTTTCCTCAAAGAATCATGCAAAAGCACCACTTTAATACTTATGCTTATTGTTTCTTGGAAATAAGTCATTCTGCATGAAAAAGCATAACAATTCAGGCTTTTTGTATTGCAGATATGTACTACATTGCATCCAATCTACAGACACACACTAACCAGAAACAAACTGTGTGAAAATAAATGTTCAGCAAGATATACAAAAGTAGAACTTATCAAGCACGTCATATCAAATGATACAGCTTTCCATTTCAGAAGTCTGTCTGTGTGAAGAACTGTCAGTGTGGGTAAACAGAGAGGGTAAAGAAAAGAAAGGAATCAACGGGGAAGACAAATATTTGAGAAATGACAGCCTACAGGAGAGTGAAACCAGAGGGAGGGACGGCGAACGCCTCCCAGAGACACTGAGGATTCCTCCTGCGGTCGGGGAAATAACAGCTCCCTGCAAACGGGCTGACAGGATGATTGAATGAGAGTGCAGCAACGCCACAAAACTCTCTGCTGTCATGTGTAGGGAGGTGACACGCTGCAAAAAATATCCAACTTCAACTGTGAATCCTAAAAAAAAAAAAAAACTACTTTCCAAATGTCGGCTAAATTATTTTATTGTCAATATATTATTTTTAAAAAGAAAATAGGATTTGAAGAATAGAAGTTTTTTTTTTTTTTCTTCATAAAAACTGTAAAAAGTATTTTAAACCAAATGAAATAGTCCCACTTCTCCGCCAGATGAACATAGAGCTCTGCAATTAATCAAAATTTTAATTACGATTTCTACTGCTAATGATTAAAAGAATAATTGAGATATTTATATTTTTTTTTCACATTAAGTTTTGCTGATAAACTCTTGTTTTGTCCTGTGTTCTGAATGAATAACAAAACAGTTAAACGGGAAAAGTATTAAAGGGAAATTTCACTGTTGATTGGTTTAACTGTTTCACAGTACAAGGGTAACTACCGTTTTTTTCAACTTTTTTCCTATGTTTTTGTGTCTAAGTGACTGATGGGAACAACAATCTTTGACATTGGTCCAGTATTAAGAGAGATCGCTGCAGTCGGCAGCGGCGAAACAAGCTACAATGTAAGTTAATAGGACAATTGTGCAGCTTGTATTTACCTTCACAAAAGTGCTTGTTTTGCCGCTGACAGACTCAGATTAATATTCTAAGTGTCTGACAACATTATGGAAAGGATTTCTAAGGAGGGCGACCTTTCTGTTAAAGAGTAAGATCCTTTTTTTAAACATAAAAACTTCCGCGAAATTGCATTCGCTAAACCCACCAGACTCCATGTAAATAAACAGTCATTTTAGCATCGTAAAATATACTTCATTCAAAGTTGACAGAAACAAAAATAAAACTGAAAAGCCGTTTTGGGTCGTCTTTCCACTTTTCCAACCATCACAACTCTAGTTTTGGTTGAAATAAACACATAATATACCAATTTACATGTGAAAATATGTTGGCTCTATACACGCTAAAAGTATTGCTTTTTTAAATGGAGTCTAGTGGGTTTAACGCTAGCGACTTCAGAGCTGTTTCTGGTTAATCAGAAAGGTCTCAAAGAGGTTTTAAAAGGTCTATCTCTGTAGGGATCCTTTCCATAATGTTGTGTGTGTGTTTTATTAAGTAAGATCGCTGCCGACCAAAAATAATCATGATTTTTTTTCTTTCTAATTGATCAGCTCTAAAAGAACGTCTCATAAACACTGTTGTGTTCAATCAGAAATGATGAGGAACAAAACATCAAAATGTAAAAACTGTCTCGGTCTCTGGCTTGTTTTGGTAACACTGATATCTGAAAGAGAATCACCATCAAAAGGACTTTGTACATATAAACAGAATTTATCTGGTTCTTAATCATCATCATCATCAAAGCCTAAAAAAATACACAGTCCCCGGGGTCACAACATGAGAAGTCAAGACCTTTCTGTCTCTGACGTCGCTTCAACACGAGAGGCTTCACACAGAAAACATCAGAGACTTTTTTTTAACAGTCAAAGATGTCGATGAAAAAGTCTGAACTAGAGCTGCAAGGATTAGGCGACTAATCAATTAGTTGACCGATAGCTAAATAATCTCAAACTAATCTGTGAATCGATTAATTGTTAAAGTAATTCTTGATGCAAAAATTACAGAAAATGCTGTTTTCAGCTTCTTAAAATATGGAGATTTTCCTGCTTTCCTCAGTTTTATATTACATTAAACTTAGTCTATATCCTTGACGTTCCACTTACGGGATTGGCTCCGGTGCAGCTGGAAATTCCGCTGGATGTCCGCCACCTTCCTCTGTGTTGTAATTTTAAACTCCGGTGGATTTGTGAGGACTATGGTTAACTGCTCCTCAGATCTCTGCAGGGTAAATCCAGACAGCTAGCTAGACTATCTGTCCAATCTAAAACAACTTTTCAACGTACACGTTCCACTAAAACAAGTTCCTTCCCGAGGCTATTTTGCAGCGGCACCGTGGCTCCGCCCGGTGCTCAGCGCCACCCAAGACGATTGTGATTGGTTTAAAGAAATGGCAATAAACCAGAGCACATTTTTCTCCCATCCGGGAATGCTGTGTGGACTAGCCAGACCTTCCTTCGCAGCGCTGTGGAGGAGGGTCTGGCAATGCAAGACTGCATTAAACTGAATATCTTGAAGAGAACAAGACATATATAAAGACATCGCCTCAGATGGACATTCCTCACTATTTTTTGACATTTCATAGACCGAGCAATTAATCGAGAAAATAATCGGCAGATTAATCAATTTTGAAAATAATGGTTGGCTGCAGCCCTAGTCAGAACCCCAGCCGAGGGATGTTTGAGCCTCACTGACCTTCTGCACGGTGGAGGTGAGCTCCAGACACAGCTGGATGATTCTGCTTTTGGTGGAGGTGAAGTCGTTGGCGCTCGTCAGCGGAGTCCTGGAAACACAGAATATAACTTTAGTTACAGCGAGGCGATCTGGAGTGAAACCATGAGCCGATGCCGATACTGCCAGGGGTCTGTCGGGTCGGGTTCTGATAGCAGGGTTTTCCCTTGCATAATAAGTAGGGTTGCACAATATTGACAAAATGTGATATTGCGATATCGATTATGAATACTGCGATATCGATATTAATTTTGATATTTTGAAACATATGTAAAATTACAGTTATTACAGGGAATTACAGGGAAAACGCATCAGAATAGATTCATAACAAATACAACACAAGGTTTATTTCAACTGACGGTCATACTGGACTGGTACAACATGAATGAATAAATAAGGACCATGTCTACAGAACAGGACATGTTTTACTGGTTGGACAGTATAAAATACATAAATAAAGAGAACAGGACACAACTTTTCTTTCTCTTCTCTGATTCGTTCCGTTTTGTTGTCTATTTCTTCACTTACACTGTCACTCTCTCGAAATATGTACACACGTGGTACGCTCCATAGGGTTGGTCACGTAGTGGACCCGTGCGCTGACGTGCACCAACATGTCTAAGTGGCACGGTAACTGGCCAATCAAACATGATCATTACAGCGTTTCAAGCTCTAAATCAAACACAACTATGTCACACAGCCAACGGATGGGACGCAGCGCTCCACAAAATAAACTAAATATTGCATACTTATCGCGACACATAATATTGCGCAATGTGATATCGCGATAACGATATTGAGTCGATATATTATGCACCCCTACTAATAAGGCTTAAGGCCAGCACCCAAGCCGTTTTAGGCACCACCTAAGCCGAATGAACGTAAAATCAATTACATCAATATGAACTAAACGACTTTTCTCAGATCTAATGATTGTAGTTTGACTTCTTTACCAAGTTTTGTCGAGCTTTTCCAACATTTCAGACACAGCTATGGTGATAATAATGGTCCAAAATGATGTGAAAAAGAGACGCAAAACTACCATAAAGGGACACAAAATGTACGGGGAAATTGCTTTTATTTTGGTGAAAAACTAAACATTTTCTTATGGGAGGACCCCAACCCCGAATTCGACTTTGTGCCTACAACCAAAAGGTGATTACGCACCTCAACCGAATCTTAAATGTATTATTCGATACTGTAGTTTGCTAAAAAATGAGATTTTAATGTTCTGTATTGGATACTAGACTCAGATTCAACACCAGCTCAAGGTGTTGGCGTGTGCGTGATTTGACACACGACAGATGTCAGGTGTGTTTTGGGCGTCAGTGCAGAAACTTGTCGGTGTTAAACTGTGCAACAGCTGCAGTGAGCAGGAATGTTCTTCAAGCTGATACAAGCTGAGAAAAAGCTGAAGGAGTCAAACAGCAGACGGCGAGGCGCACTGACAGCTGACAGACATCTCAACAGCAAACAAGGACCCGTACTGATACAGTACCTGTGTGTGAGAGACTTTGTGGGACACTTTTTTTGTATTTCTCCTAAGGTCTATTCACACCTTGGGGCGTTCTTTTCCGCGTGATTAATTCGCAAGTCAATATATTTTTTAGAACTGTTGATTTTGTCATGAGAACTTTCACACAGTGGCGATAAAGCAACGTCATTTTTTTCCAAAGGAGGTCGATCTTTCGCAGCTTTCGCACCGCGAATAAAGACATCGACCAATCAAGTCCAGTTGTTTACTTATGAGAATCACAATACAGCAAAACAGAGGCTGCTGTCCGAACCATAGCGTCCCCAGAAGGTCTTCAAACTGTCGCACCGACATGGTAGATGAGCTGGCAAAAAATATTCAAACTTGCATCGCTGCCGGTATGAATAGTTTTAGCGTGAAATATTCACAGGCGATTATTTTGCATTTTTGTGTCGTGTATTCGTCACGCCTCTGGCGTGTAGGTCTTTACACGCCTACTGAACCAGAAACAATGGTTCCAAACCCTCAGTATGTTACATACTGAGTTTTATGCTGGCAGGGAAAACCCTGGATGTTTGTCTACCTGTCCAGCCAGGCCAGCAGACTCTTGGCGGCTCCGATCAGCTCGACCACGGCGGTCAGGAACTCGTTGGAGGGCTGATGGGAGATTTTGCAGTGGTAGGCGGGGTTTTTCCTGCGCTGCGACACCGAGCTGTTCAGGTTGTGGTGGGCCGCTCTCATCTTCCCCACCAGAGTCTTCAGGTTGTCCTTCTCCACACCGTAGTTCTGTGAAAACAACATTATACGTTTTAAACATAACCAATACTTTATCAATATGTGTGCATACGTCCTAACTTTCGTAGGAGTTTTTTTATAACAATTCTTTAAACTTTTTTATTAACTGGGCGGCACGGTGGCTCAGTGGTTAGCACTTCTGCCTCACATCAAGTTGGCACTGCAGAGTTTGATCCCCGCTCCGGGCAGGGCAGGGACTTCCTGTGTGGCGTTTGCATGTTCTCACCGTGTTTGCGTGGCTTTCCTCCCGGTGCTCCAGTTTCCTCCCACCATAAAGACATGCATGCTGGGTAACTAGGACTACAGTTGAAAATGGCTAACACTGGTAAATTTACAGAAATGTTGATTAATATAACATTGTCCTAATAAAAAAAAAAAAAAAAACTAAAATAAACAATAATAGCTGCAGCTGATCAGATTCTTTTCCCATCTTCACAGATCTATAATTTATTCTGTCAGTCAGCTGACAGTGTGAACACGCTGGCTCGCCTGAGGCAGCCAGGATGTTTGAGGCGTTGTGACGCTCAAAGCCAATAAAAACATCTGCAGTCAAACTGGCTTTCCACCTGTCGACAGACTGCACTGTAAAAAAAAACAAAAAACATGATACCTTACAGTTCAAACGTGTTTCAGGTCAACTTTCAAATCATGTTGGAAGTAAAGTGATCAGATATGTCTATCAGAAAAAGCTTTCATTTTCTATTATTTGCGGTTGTTATGATTGTTGCAGGGTACCCCCAGGATCCTCCAACTTAAATTCAAGGCTTTTTTTAAGACCTTTTTAATACCATTTCAAATTAAATTCAATGCCAACTTCGTACCCATTACGACAGAAGTATGAGGGAAAAATGTAAAATCTGTATACATTTTTCAACCCTAGAAAATAATGATGTACAAGTAAGCTACTTGAATTAAATAAAACATTTTATTTAAATTATCATTGTCATATTTAATATAATGTATTGGAATATAATATAATCCAATAAAATAAAATTATTACACTGCATAATGAGCACTTTTACTTTTGGTACTTAAGTATATTTTGATAATACTTTTGTACTTTAACTTAAGGGAGATGTTGAATGCAGGACTTGTAACTGACAAGTAATTTGTAACTCTACAACACAGTTTTTTTCTACTTTTACTGCAATACATAATCTGAGTAAGTCTTCCACCTCTGTAAATCACCAACAACAGTCGTGCATGAATACCTGCAGCAGTGTTTAACACTGAAAACACACAGCTCAGTTCAGCGTTTACTTGCAGCTCTGCTACAGTAACAGATAACCGTTAACCTTACTTGCTGGTCACATTGACTCTAAACAGTCCGCTCACACTGAAGTCCTGCACGGATCAACAGATGTTAGAGTCCGACGGCTGCTCGCTCTGTTTGTTATAAGACGCACACCGAGCAGATTAATGCGCTCACAGATCCAATCTTTGCAGTTGTTAGTTGGCTAGCTAATAAGCCGTTAGCCTGTTAGCTTGAGCTTTGTCTGAAGGCGCCGAGCGGCCAGCCAGGCTCCGAAAACACCGACACATTCCGCACATCCTCCGCTCAGTTTAACCGCTATCCCCCCAGTACCGGTCAGAGAGGCGTGTTTACTTTGTGTCTCGGTCCTCCGGTGCGTCCAGCGACGGGCTCTGGTCAGTTTTTAATTAGCCTACATTAATAACAGTTACTTTTGTTATGGTATGAACTTAATCCTAGGAAAGGCAAAAAAAGACCTTTGTAACGAAATCCAAGACTTTGTATAACAAATTCAAGGCTTTTAAGGCCTTAATTTGAGATTATCAAAATTAAGACATTTTCAATGCTTTTAAGACCCCGCGGGTACCCTGTGTTGATTAACCTCGTGATGGTTTTTCCAACTAATCAATTAACTGTTTGGTCTAGAATATGTCGATATTGAAAAGAGCAAGAGACCGGCTTTTTGAAGCGTGAAGGCTACCGTAGCTGTAATACGTACTTTGAACTGCGTGGTGCAAGAGAGTTGATTGCGATATATGATCTCAACGCTAGATGGGAGAAATCCCTACACATTGGACCTTTAAGCATCTTTAAACCCAAAAATTAGTAATAATAACAATAACTTTTATTTATAGTGCCTTTCAAGAAACCCAAGGACACATTACAGAATCACTGTGGCTAAGCTAAAGGAGGTTGTAGGCTGTGGTGAACAGGTGGTGTTTCAGGAGGGTTTTTTTTAAAATGTCCAGGGATGTAGCATTTCAGATACCGGCAGGGGGGGGGGGGTGTTCCAGAGGGATGGGGCTGCAACACTAAAGCAAACTATTTATTGATCATCACAAAAAGATAAAACAAAAGTTCGAGCTCTATGTGCCACATGATGAAGGATGAAACGAGTAGAAGCTGTTCATTCTGAAAGCTGTGTCTGCAGGGCTGCAACTAACTAATATATTTTCATTATTGATTATTGTGATGATTGTTTTCTTGATTAAATGGGTCTTTTTTTTTCGATAAAACTTCAGAAAGTAATGAATCCAAGGTAATACATTAGATTAGTAATTTTTCCGACTGATGGTTCAAAACCCAAAGATATGCATTCAACGAACATTTACGAGGAAGAAAATCATCAAACCCTCACATTTTAAAGAATCTGGAATCATCTAATGTTTGGCATTTTTGCTTGGAAAAAAATGACTGAAACAATATTACATTATCGGTCTTAACTTTACATCTGAGAGGGATCAGATTTTAGGAAGTAGAGAAGATCTGTGAGGTAAAGCCTACAGTTTTAATTACTGACATCTTCTATTGATTGTCTTTACGTTTCGAGTGGCTTTGGCTCTGTTACTTTGCAGGAACTGCGGCTCTGACACGTGGTTTGGGAGACCTAAGCTCATTTAGCTTAGCTCGTAACGGTAACAAGGAGATTTATTTATCTTCTGTAGCACTTATACAACGCAAGGGCCGTCAGATACCTGCGCCACATTCAGAGCTTTACTGTTAACTAAGCTCCACACAGCATGACTGCGTTCTTTTAACTCCTAGAATAAAGCCGTGGTGTTTGAAAACGTCTCAGGTGGGAAACTGATCATCTGACAGGCAGCGGAAACTGCTCCTGGAACAAAACTGCAACGGATCTTCCTCTACTGTGTTTGAAAGGGTGTGTGTGTGTGTGTGTGTGTGTGTGTGTGTGTGTGTCAGGGGAAGGGTGGGGGGTCTTTCTGACAGGTGGGAGGGGTCACATCTGTTTCCTGCTCCACACCAGAGAACAGTGAACTCGGCTCTGTGCTGCAAAAAGAAAAAAATAGAAACGTCCCTTGACCTTCTATTGAGTCAGACAGGAAAACTCTCCCTGAATCACTCGAGCTGCTGCTGCTGATGAAAGATCTATCTGTGACTCTGTCCGGTCTGATGTCATGTCCATGTTCTGTACTTGGGTCTGATAAGGACTTCCATTCGCTGAGGGAGAGCCAAAGCCTTGGAAAAAGCTAGCAAATTAACCTTGAGCTTAGGATATTTTGTCACAGATGAGTAAAGTTCAGGTTTTTCAACTCCAACTTTCGATCTTGAGTCAACGATTGTCAGCCAAGTCTCTTTTACAACCCTCAACAATCGGCGTTGGACCATACATGTAATAATTACACACATAATTAGAACTGGATACAGCGTTCAATGTGAAGCCCCGTTCATTCCTATGAGAGATGCTAATTGCCGCATGAAGCCTTCATGGAGCCAGAAATGACCTGGATGATCTGCGCTAGAGCTGAAGATCTAAAACCTAACTTTTAAGGCCCGATTACAGCTCTAATCTGCGCTGCTTCCGCACTGTGCGGCCCATAGAGCAGGCGCAATAGAGACCTCCGCCGGCCGAGTCGGCTACTTCTGGTTTAGTGCTCCGCTAACTTGAATGAGGATTAAATGATTTAATCGTTTGGCTCTTCTAGACTTTCCTAATGCAGTGTTTTCCCTACCATTATAAGGCTTAGGGGCAGCACCCAAGCCGTATTTGGCACCACCTAAGCTGATTGAATGTAAAATGAATGTGAGCATCAAAACTAACTGACTGACTTTTCTCAGATCTGATGATCGTAGTCAGGCCCCAGTGGACTTCTTTAGCAAGTTTTGTCTTTAAGCTTTTTGAGTGTTATTTATTTATCTGCTCTAGCTTTTCCAACATTTTAGACACAGATATGTTGATAATAATGGTCCAACATGACGTGCAATTGCTTATTTTTTTTTAATTGAAAAAACATAACATTTTCTTGAGGGAGGACCCCTAACCCCCCGCAAAATAAGTGCACCCAAGTCTTCCACAAACCTAGGGAAAACACTGCGAATGTTATCGGACCCAATGGTTCAAATTCTAATCGTGAAATTAGTCATTTCGTGGGGGTCGTGACGCTAAAAAAAATGTATCCACTGATTTCCAGACGTCTCTTTCGCTATTTAAGTCTACGGGAAAAAGTATTTTTGGGGCCATCAAGTGACGGGCCGAGAGTTGCAATTATACCGTTTGGCCGCTATATTCAATTTGCTTCAAAGCCCGGTGTGTAATTCCTGGGGGCCTGGGTTGGACATGATGGTAAACTGGTGTTTCTAAAAGAGGAAAGAATATAACAAAGAAGGAAGGAAGGAGAGCATGTGTATGAACAGAAGGAGAAACTGATAAGTACTCCCTAAATATGAGACAGTTGATTTGAAAACGCTAATACAGAAATGTGAAATAGATTACCAAAACTGGTCATTTTGGGAGAATTTGTTGTGTTTAGGTAGGACATTGGTCATTGTTTTCATGGCCTTTAACCTGTAGGCTATTTAGTAATTATTGAATGTCTGTTGTTCCTGTGGATTCTTTTAAAAATCAGATAAAGACATACCTGTTTAGACAGGTGCACCTTGTCTGCACTTATAAAATATTATTGTGTCTTACTGATTGTGTTCTTGCATTTGCCCCCTGTAAAGCACTTTATGACATACAGTATGTCTGTGTAAAGCGCTTTATAAATACACGTGACTGAGATCAGCCCTATTTGCACAGGACTAGCTTTACCTGGGGACCATTAGTAATTAGCCATTAGCCTGTGATCTTACTCCGGTGCGAATATGCCATGTCTGTAATTTCTCAAGTATAAAATTCCACCGTGAATTACCTACTATATTTGATCGTAGAGAAGGGGAACGACATGCAGCAAAGGGCCGCAGGTCAGGGCCGAACCCATGGCCGCTGCGTTGAGAAGTGAACCTCTATATATGGGCGCGCGTCCCACCAGGTGAGCCACCCAGGCACCCATAATGTTGCATATCCAGGATACTATGCATCCTGATAAAGTTCCCTTGGCCTTTGGAATTAAACTAGCCCCACATCATCACATACCCTTCACCATACCTAGAGATTGGCATGGTTTTAATCAAAGTCTGTCTGCCTCTATGGGAATTTAACATAGGGGTGTACTTACTTATGCCCCCTGTATTTTAAGGAAGAACATTTATTTATTTACGATACATTATTCATTCACTAAGAAAATTGGTGTCCTTAAAGGTTGGATTTTTCCTCATTTTTTTTAATTAAGGCATTAAGATCAATTTCCAAAAGATGATTTTTTTATTCCTCTTTTTAGTCAACTTTAGCATGGGTTCATAAACTTATGAGTGCCACTGTAAATCTGAGTAAAGTACAGACTTCACTCCTCCCGTGTGAATGTAAACGAAACACAGACGCTGGGGGATCATTTCTAAATCACATGAGGTCCCCTGGCAATACTAGTCCTGTACGAATAGAGCTTTACTTACTTACCTACTTACTGGATCAGCTGGGAACCACTGACCTAAACTGAACTACAGAACTGGCTACACACACAGCACACAGACACAGAAAGACACACACACACACAGCACACACACACACACACACACACACACACACACACACACACACAGTAAGAACCAGAGGACCGTCAGCTTGAGTCGATCTGCTTTACTTCAAGATAATGTCACTGTTTAATTTCCTAACAAGCTGAGTCATATCAGACACAAACTTATCTCGCCCCATTAGCACATTTTTCACTTACAGTACTGATTAAATGACAACTTTCAGGAAAAAAAAAAAAAATCCTTCAAATGTTGAAGTGACTATTCCACATTTCCAAAACAGTTTTAGGTATTTAAGGATCCTAATTCCCTTCACTGTTTACAGTAATAAACTGGCAGCAGCTTTGCCAGTAAACTACTGTTTATTGAGTAAACACTGTATTTTACTGTAAATAGACACAGTTTCGTACCGTATTATTTGACTGAAAGTACAGTAATATACTGGCCGCAGTTGATTCCCGCCTTTTCCTTTATTTTCCCAAGATGCAATGGTATTAACAGTAAATACCTGTAATTTGTAACATTCGCAAGTAGTGCTGTAATATTATTATTTTCTCCCAGAATGCATTGCCATTTACAGTATGATCCTGTATAACATTAAAAACAGTACGATACTGTGAGATTTTGGCTGTAAATTCACATTAAAAAGGTTTACAGTGTAGCAGTCTGCATCTGCTCATGTCCAGATTTAACCCTTTTAATCTAGACGCATCCTAACGACAGCAAATGTAATTTGCAGCCAGGGTCATCTAGCAACTCTCCGTTGGCTTGCGAGCTGGAAAAAACAAACTCTAGCCGGGCCAATCACATCACGTATAGAGTCGGTGGGCGGGCTTAACATAATGACGGCAGAGTTGCGACGGTGAATTCCCTGCTACTTGAAAACAAAGAAGATGGCTGCTGCTGCTGGCGAACAGCGGCCATTGGAATCAGCTTTGGAGTTAAGCTTTTCTTTGAGAAAAGAACAAAGAACGGCACTGAAGTCATTCTTAAAAAAGGAAGATGTGTTCGGAGTTTTGCCGACCGGATACGGCAAAAGTTGAATCTATCAACTAGCGTTGCTCTGGTTGGTTGTGGCGCTATCCTATTGCGTACAGAGGGAATTTGAAAGACAACCGTTTATCCCACCCCTCAGATTGAGCCCTGCCAATGGTGAGGTCCCAGACCCAACATGTCGATGTGGGTCTGGCTTGTCAGGCTAGTCCAGATTCCTTTAGGAGTTTAAAAAAATAAACTTTTCTAGACACAAAGATTATCTGTCAGATAATCTGCCTTTAACTACCCTGGACTGGAGTAAAGTTGATATTGATGGATGTAAGAATAACTGATTTCCCAAAGCTTCTGTAACACTGTAAACAGTAGAAGTATGTGTGATAACCGTCTCTGTGGTCCTTTTTATTTTGTCAGCGGTGACAGCAGACTGTCAGGCTCCATTTAAAAAGGCGGCTGGATCCCATTCAGTTCAGTTGCACCATTAAACCTCGGCACTGACTGTAAATCCTCCTTTTCACTGTGACACAGACAGTCAGAGCTCATAAACAGATGACTGAGGGGCTGTGTCTGCAGGCCAACACTTTATCCGTTAACAAGAACTCTGAAATGTTTGGCTTTCTTCAGCTGAGGTCAAATACTGCATCTTAAAATGAACATTTAAAAAAAGGGAAGGCATTCTGAAGGCATTCCTCATTTCTCAACTTTAGTCATTTTGTGAAAATATAGTAATTTCACAGCAGACTGCCAAAGTGTACTTGTGTCAGTCTAAAATGTGGTAATTCATGTTCTAATTTCTTCTCATGTTTAAAGAGAATCTGTCACAGACTTCACAGTGATTTCAGGCAATCTAGTTGGTTTGAGGGATTTTAGGATTGTACAGTTTTTTCCCGTCTTAAAACACAGTTTGGAAACATCATTTGGTTTCCAAACCTTTTTTTTTTACTTTGTACAATTTGTTTAGAACAAAGAAACAAAATCAGTTCTCTGCAGAAACCTTTGCCACGTTTCTTTTTCTTTTACAGTGTGGAAGTATTAAAACCAGCAGTGTGGGCATGTTGCCAGATCAGACAAAGATTGAACAGAGTGCATTTTATTTACATCAGCACATTCTCTGGCATGAGAGGCAGGACTGGTATAAACCACTGCTATCAGATGTGATAGACATGGACAGGGGCGTAGCATAACATTCTGGGCCCTGCAGAAAGGCATTTTCTATGGGCCCCTCCCCACATCCACAGCTATTCATTCTAGCATCTTTTTGGGAACCTCCTCACATGAGGGCCCTGGGTACTCAGTCCCCTCCCCCCCCCAGTCCGACACCCCTGGACATGGAGCTCCTTCATGGGCCGGACGCTCAGATTCAACACATTCACACAGAAAATATGTTGTTGCTCTGCTGTCAGCAGGAGAGCTCCGTTACACGTGGACAGACAAGGAGCTTCTTCTAAGAAAGATAGGGGTGCTCTTTCAGGTACTTTGGGAGGCCCCACCACGCAATATCATCACGATTTTAAACATATTGTGATTTCTGCGAAATACTGCAATTTATAACTTTTTTTTACACTTTTTTTCCATGTTCAAATTATGTCGCCAGAGAAAACTTTTTCTTTTAAATCTGTTTGATCTACAAAGATCAATTTCTCTGTTTGTTCATCTCACTTCAAAAAACTCAACTGCACCAACTAGTAGGACTGAAAAAAGCAACTGATTTTATTATTCTGGTACCCAAAAGTTTAATTGTCATGTGCAATTTATATAAAAAAGGCTGATACTTGGGGTCCTTGTATGGATACAGTATTGCTGTGGAAAATATCGCGATACTATGCTGTATGGATTTTAATTAGTTTGGTTTTTGTTAACCCTCTGAGGGTTGTCAACACTCCTACTCAAAAAGCGACATTACGAAATTTCATTTTAGATATTTATTTACTATTTTATTCATATATTACACTACTTTTGGGAACCCAAGACTTTTGTAAACTCATTTCAAGCACCGAAACAGTTCAGCGTAGGTTTGTTTTCACAAGAGATTTGAGAAATATTTCCGCTTTAGAGCCAAACTATCTCTTTACACATTGCTCTGGAACTATTTTGTGCATCACTAAAATACACAGAAAGCTGAGTTTGTTCTGAACATTTTGATATGAAACACATGGGGATCTGGTTATATGGAAATACACTTAAAAGGAGAGTTCAAGAAGATATCTAAAACTGTCCTTAGACCTCAGAGGGTTAACGGTGCTCTAAGCCATGTTGGGTGACGGCACTTCTTGTTGACGTTTGAAGTATTTTCAAACAAAACGAGACTAGCTCGCCCCTCCCTCCTCCTCATCCCGTCCCCTCCCTTCCGTGCTTCCGTGCACTAACCCCCCACCCACCCCCAAATCCTTCTTGTTGGTTATTGGCTAGAACGCTGGAACACTATTTGTTAAGTTTGGTGGTGCAGGTTGGCACAATTTGTTGTTGTTGCCGTTTGTGGAGCCTGGGCTGTCTACAGTTTACACAGCCCAGTTGTTTTACAGTGTGTTCAGGGGACAGGCAGCTCGCGGATAATGAGGAGAGGTTTGCTGTATGTGACAAAAAAATGCAGCCTAAAAAAACGCGTGACATCGCTTAGAGCACCTTTAAGTAGCCTCAGACAAAGAGCCCTCTGATTTCCCATGAAAACCATTGTTATGTTGCTTGTGATTTGTATGCATGTACTCTGCTCTGTCCACAACGCCCCTTTATGTTCCTCTAGGTATAATGTGACCATGCCGACTGCAGGTTACTGATGTTACAGCATTTCTCGTGGCTTTTGAAGTCTAAACAACTGAGATAACTCGCTGCAACTTGAGGTCACCAGTGTGTGAAGCTGCTTCGAATATTTATTTGGGGTGTAACAGAACACAGATGTTTGGGTTTGGTACAGGACTTAAAATAACTTTCTACATCTCAGCACGTCGTCAACAGAACTCTAAGTTTCTTTGGCCGTTTGTCGGTGGTTGTTGACTGTTAGCGAAACCATGCTCGTCAGGTGAGCCCAGCCCATAGAGGTAGAACGCCAATGAGAAACCAGTAGATTACAGCAACGCTGAACAAAGAGCAAGGAATGGAAACAAGTACGTCAAACATATTAACTCATCAGTGACGGCATTACAGAGAGAGTCTGTCAGGAGTGAGTCAGACACAAGCAGCCTCTGACTGCAGATTCAAACAAAGACCAACAACCACAGGAGTTTTTATCACTGTGGAGCTGTGGCCGCTGTTGCATGCCCAACCCCACCCCCACCCCTCCTCCAAGCAGTTGCTAGTAGCCAAGGAGGACACGGAGGATTAAAAAAACATGGACTCTTCAGAAGAGGCCATTATCGTCACTCGAGTTTCTGCGCGGGAAAGTCGCCGGACGCCACAATCTTGTGAACATAGTCATACTGAGAAATACAGAGAGAGTTTTGTGGAGCTGATAGTCTCAATTAGCTTTGTAGCAACTCATTTGGCGATGGCTTGAATGTAACGGACGTTTATTAATATCAAAAACTAATGCACTAAAGCTTTAAGCACTGTGGATCTGTGGCCGCTGTTGCAGAGAACATAGAGTTAAGCATGATTATTATTGGGCTCACTTCTCAGATTCAGAGGTATACACATACTGTTAGATTCATAGAAAAAAAAGACGCTCCTTATGACTCATGATCAGAACCAAACAGAATCTGCCGATTTGTTTTTTTCAGTTTTCAGTGGTGATGCAAAATGAAAATCTGCAGAATTGGACTGAATGTGTTAACATTCTGGGTTTTTATTTTAATTTTTTTAAATTTGTTTTAAATCTGCGGAAAGTTCTGCGGAATTCTGCCTCCGCAGATTCTGTGTGGCCCAGCTCATAATCCTCATGTTTGGGAATTTCCTCAGTATCAAAAGTAATCTGATAATAGTTGTCTGTCTCTGTGGTTACAGCCCAAACAGGAACTGCTAATAGCTAATTCAGCTTTACATTACAAAGTGCAAGTTGGCCAAAAAGTCAACAAATACAGTCCTAAAAGAGTTGTGGCCTACAGCTCACTCACTGAGCAACATTAGACATTAGTCTCGCATTGCCAGACCTTCCTCCTCCACAGCGCTGTGGAAGAGGAAGGTCTGGCAAGTCCACAGAGTATTCCATGATGGGAGGAAAACGTGCTCTGGTTTACTGGCATTTCTTAAACCAATCACAATCCTCTTGGGCGAAGCTAAGCACCGCACAGAGCCACGGTGCTGCAGCAAAATATACATATACACATAACGTGTACGTTCAAAAGTAGTTTTAGCCATTCAACAGAAAACTCAGATTGGACAGATAGTCTAGCTAGCTGAGACCAGAGTTTAGAACGCCAACACAAAGAAAGGGGAAGGTAACGGACATCTGGCCGAAAAGGCACACGGCACAATTTCCGGCGGTAACGGAGCAAATCCCGGAAGTAAAAGGTCGTGGATATAGATTATACTCATCCTGAGGAAAGAACCCTGACGACGATGAAGTGTGTGACTGACCAGAGCACAGAGCAGATCCACGGCCTCCAGCACCAGCTCCTGGTGTCCGACCCGCGCCATGCCCAGAGACAGCAGCTCCTGGTGGGACATCCTGAGCAGCTTCTCCCCGTCCACCTGCTGCTGCTGGAAGGACGGGATGTACGGCTGCAGGCTGTCGTCCAGCCCTGAGGGGAGAGACGGAGACATAACACACTGAGAGAGGACACCAGGGGAAGACTTAAGCATTCCTGTGCTTTCATAACAGTTGTTTAGGTTTTTTTTGACAGAATTAAATAGGCATTAGAATAAAGTGACTCAGAAACTACCATCTACTTCCAAGTGAAGCAAGGAGAAGATGATGTATTACCTAACCTACGCCATGGCTATTCCCGTAGTCAGTAACGGGAATCAGCAAGCTTTTTTTTTTTAACTGGGAAAGGTTCATGTTTCATATCTAAAGATCACCAGACGGCCGACCGTCGGCAGAAAAGGCAGTCGGACTGATCAGTCTCCCCGAGTTGGTCAAAAAGTTCCTCAGAACACACCAAAGTGACGAGACGTAATACGTCTCCATAACAGCAGGCGCCGCTAATCTGTATTGTCGCCCAAAAATGAAAACCGGTAGCTGATTGGACGAACGCGTCACGTGGGTCTGGTTTCTCTGGAAATTTACAGCCAGACTGTCATGGCGGCTTGTTCAGAATATGATCTCATATTGTACTAAAATAGTTATAACAATATAGGCCTTGCAGTCGCTGAATCTGTCTTCATTTCAGATCGACAAAGGTCAGTTTAAAAGATTTTCGTCAGATTTTGAGAGACTCTAGTCACGCTCATCCCGCTCCTCGTTTCCGGGTTTTGATTTTTGATTTTATTAGGATCCCCATTAGCTACTCTACTCTCCGGGTTAGCACTCTACCAATCAGATGGGTCGTTTCAGTCCGACTGCCGGCAGTGCCCGCCTTCCGATTCAACATGTCAAATCGGCCAAAATGAAGGCCGACGGCCCCTCGGACGGACGACGGCACGGAACACACCGAACACTCGAGTCACCGACCTCGCCAGACTGTCCAACGGCCGATTATCGGCTTGGTGTGTCTCGGGCTTAAGATGATGAAAGAAATGTCAGAGACTCAGGGATTTAAAGGGCACTTTAATAAAAAACCTACACAATACTGCAGAAAAGAATAAACAGGCATTAGAAAACATCTTTAGGGCACAAGGAGGAAGAAGATGACAAGTACTATACACGTGAGAGAGAGATTAGACTTTTTTATTTTTATTTATTTTAGATTAGAGAGAGTTATAAACGCAACCCTCTGACAGGGGACACCAAGGAAACAGGAAATACTTCCATAAAGCATTCCTGTGCTTTCTTTAAGTTGTTTGGGTTTTATTAACGGCATTAAAAAAGCTATTTACAGGGCACAGCCAGGGAGATAGAAGATGACAAGTAGGGTTGTAAATTACACGTTCTATCACGATACAATACTATATCGATTCTTTGGACAATGATACGATATTTACTGATATCGCAAAGTCTGCCACGATATGATTTAGATACGATTCAACTCAGGGGCCTGCGACCGATACGAGACGATACAGAAGCCTGTTTCACGCAATCAGTTACATTCAAAATAATTATTTACAAAAAGCAACTTAAATATGATTGGTCAATATCACTACTGAGCTCTTCCAGACATTTAAATAAAAAAACAAACTACTCTTTAAAAAATAAATTAAAAAATAAATAACAAAATAAAATAAATAAATATAAAGTGGGAATTTCACAATAAAGACGCATCTTAAAGATGACGATATGTATCCATATTTCCACTTTGCATCGATGATATCGGATCGTTGAGGATTTTATCGATATATCGATCCAGATCGATGTATCGTTACACCCCCAAGGTTCAACAGTAAAGGGTTGCACGATGGCCCGAAATATAACAACCCACTTGCCCGTTCGGGTGTCATCGTCATGGTGATTTGAATGCTGTTTTTTTTTTTTTTTTGTCGTTTTTCTTTACATTACATTTGGGTTTTTTTTACGCTTTTTGACGGGGTTTTTTTCTCGAAGTTTGACAGTTTTTTTTCGACGTTATTCCTCGAGAAAAAAGAAGTTGTATGCGGGCCGGTAAAACTTGACTTTGGGCAAGTAGAATTTGTATTTACTTGAGTGAACAAAAACCTTAACGTTGAACCCTGACCCCTAATGACAGGTACTATGCACGTGAGTAAACGATACCAGACAGAGTTTTCCTTTCAGCAGTTTCAGTGAAAGTCGTCTCTGTTATGATCCATTCAGGTTTGACAGCAAACAGAGCTGCTGAGTCAACACGGACTTATTGACTCTTTCTGCTGATCCATCAGAGTTAACATCATCCTGCCGCCTCACCACACCTCTGCTCGGGATCACTCTGGCCTCAGTCAGACAGTCCTGCACACAGAAGCTCCCCCGGTTTGACCCCTCACATTCATCACAACTGTGATAAGCTCAATTGTTTATAAAAGTTAAGGTTCGGCCCAATATTACAGCAAAACTCCAACTTTATCTAACGTCTCCGTTTGTCGATCGCTCGGTTTGAAAGAGCTCTTGTTAGGGGGTCAAGAAACTGTCGTATAAAACACATCATAAAGTTTACAACAACGACTGAATATGGAGTCAAATGGAGATAAAATTTTAGCATTTGAGTTCAGATAAGACTCAGTTGCCTTGATATTTTTTTATGTAAACAGCTAATCAATCTAAACATCTTTATTCGAGAGCTGCAAAGTTAGTTCTTTAATAAATTAATGCTGCAGAACTAGCAGATGAGATCTGGACCCTACTAGGGCTTAGGCCTGCACGATAGATCGTTATAAAATTGTGATCTCGATTCACCCCTGTTCACGATTTAACTTTGAAATGATTTCGATTTTTTATTTAAAAAACAAAACAAATTTATTGTTAATTGTTAATTTATTGAAAGCATTTGACATTAACATGTTTTAATTATGTAAAGACATGTTCAAGGAGTTCAGATAGAGCCTGTATCAGGGCCATATTTAGTTCAATGTGTTATATGTCACTATTTTTGGTAGCCTTCTGGACTTAAATGGCCAGTATGTTCTTTATTTTCTGTATTCATTGAAGCCTCTGTGTTTACAGGCTTGTGGTGATGCGCAATGTGCTATAGGTGCCAAAAAAAAATCTACGTTTGGTACTGCCAATTTGTTTAGTTTTGTCATGGTTCACGTGTGCAATAAACATTACACTTTGTAAGAAAAAAAATCAATTCTAAGCTAAAAAATTGAGATTCATATTTTTCCCCGAATCATGCAGGCCTACCAGGGCTGCATGATATGAGCAAAATATGCAATAACGTTGTTGAATATCGCAATAACGATATTACTTAGTGATAAATAAACAGATATTAAAGTGTTCTCACTTCTGCTGCTCTCAGTATTCTGCTAAAATACAACACATTGTTGTTGAATTTGAAACAAATGAAAGGAAATGCTTTTTAATGTTCTTTTATTGAACAAATTGAACATTGAGTTCAGGGGTTTCCCTGCCATCATAAGGTTTAGGTGCAGCACCCGAGCACCTAAGCCACATGAATGTAACTTAAAGACTTTTCTCAGATCTTCTCTAGCAAGATTTGCCTTTAAGCTTTTTTTAAGGTTATTTATTTATTATCTGCTCGAGCTTTTCCAATGTTTTAGACACAGATATGGTGATAATGATCAAAAACTACAAGACGCAAAACTACCACAAAGAGACAAACCGACACCAAATGACAACTAACTTTAAAAAGAGACAACACGACTACAAACGGACGCAAAAAGCCACAATGTATTGAAAAAAACGTAAACTTTTTCTTGAGGAAGGACGACCAAACCCCTGGCCAAATAAGCGCACCTAACTCTTCCAAAAACTCTGGAATTAAATAGAAAAGGCAAACACTAAAAAAGAATGACAGATCAATTATGAAGGAGATTTTCTTTCAACTAACTTTGGCGGTAGGTATATTGTGCCAATTGATAGACTGTGAGGACGATAAAAAAACAATATGTTGTGCAGTCCTAGACCCCACCTTCACTCCCTGTGACGTCATGTGACTGTGAGCGAGACACCGCCAGCTCCAGCGGCTCCACTCTGCGCCCGACCCTGAACTTTGACCTTTGACCTCTCTGTGAAAGGCAGCAGCGGGAGACGAGATAAAAGAGTTCTCACCGCTGGATCAATGGAGGTGCATCCACAGCCATCCATAACAGGATTCTGCTGACAGCAGTACGAGCACTAGGGGTGGGAAAGAATCGAATCAGGACAAAAGCATATCGTCCCAGCTCTAACGAGCAGACGGACCGTTCAGCTCAGGGAGCGTTATGGAACAACATTATGGAAAGGATTTCTAAGGAGGTCGACCTTTCTGTTAAAGAGTAAGATCCTTTTTTAAACATAAAAACATCCGAGAACTTGCGTTCGCTAAACCCACCAGACTCCATGTAAATAAACAGTAATTTTAGCATCGTAAAATACACTTCATTCAAAGTCGACAGAAACAAAATAAAACTGAAAAGCCGTTTTGGGTCGTCTTTCCACTTTTCCAACCATCACAGCTCTAGTTTTGGTTGAAATAAACACGTAGTTTAGCGATTTACATGTGAAAATATGTTGGCGCTATACACGCTAAAAGTATTGCTTTTTTTAGATGGAGTCTGGTGGGTTTAGAGCTAGCAACTTCAGAGCCGTTTCTGGTTAAACAGAAAGGTCTCAAAGAGGTTTTAAAAGGTCTATCTCTGTAGGGATCCTTTCCATAATGTTGTCAGACACTTAGAATATTAATCTGAGTCTGTCCGCGGCAAAACGAGCACTTTTGTGAAGGTAAATACAAGCTGGACTATTGCCCTATTAACTTACGTTGTAGCTTGTTTCACCGCAGCGATCTTGCTAAATACTGGACCAATGTCAAAGACTGTTGTTCCCATCAGTCACTTAGACACAAAAACATAGGAAAATATGGTCAAAGTTGAAAAACCCTTTAACTCATTTCATGATTAATTTATTTCAAGTTGCCTATTTAGATTTAAATTTACAACATGTACAACATTTAAACGACGAGGCTACGGTTGAAACGTCTAGTCGACTTGTCTAAAGTTGACCCGTAACTATTTGGATAGTTAGATAGTTGATCAATTGTTAAAGTAACTTTTAAACAAAAACGCTGAAAATGTACTCGTCCAGGTTCTCTAAAGTGTTTATTTGCTTGAGCTTGAATTACACATTTTGGGGGTTTTCGGTTTGTTGGTTGAACAAAAACAAGTCATCTAAAGATGTAACCGGGCCCCTCGCAGATTTTGATGTGGCCCGCAAATCAATTTAGGTTCACAGTAAATTTTGGCCCACCTAGTTGTGCGCCAAACCAAAAAGACAGGAAACTGTTTTCAAACTGTAATTACCTGCCACTCAAAGCAGAATTTGGCAGATTTGCCGACTTTGAGACTGAGAAATTCTCCCGGAAGCAGAACGCTTTCATATTCAGGCTGTGAAACAGGTTGCTGTGAGTCGGCTGTGTGGTAGCCTGCTTCTAAAAAGGTTATCCTTGTTTTGCCAAACTCTATGATGGCCAAGTTACTTTTTTGGGCTTTATGTCAACAAAACTGTAAGTGAGAAGACTAGGCTACATGAGATTATGCAATAATAAGATATTTGACTTTTTTCAAAATAATAGCATGTCAATAAACTACATGTCTGTCCCTTGGTGTGATTCTTATTTTCCAGTGTGGCCCTTAATGGAGTTGAGTTTGACACCCCTGGTTTAGAGAAACTGCATTGGCATTACATTTACACACCATAACATGGAATTACTCCCCAAATAGTGATTTACTAACAAGCTGACATTTGTACACTTCCAACTGTGTAGAGTAAAGGCTTTGTGTTCGACTCCCACTGGCTTACCCTAAACTAAAAATACGAGTCAGTCTGAGAAAGCTTTTGCACCAAAGCGTCCACCAAATGGCAGATGTTATGAAGCCCTCAGCACCGTGCCGGATCAGCTGGCCAACACATATGCCTGAGCTGGTGTGAACAGTGGAAAGGAAAACAACTGCCCCTGCATGTGGTCATTAAAGTGTCCCGAAGGAACTCCGTGACTCCCGCTCGTCTTCAGTCGGACACGCGGGACAACAGATGGCCGACACTCCTGCTGACAGCAGGGAGGAACATTCCTCTCTAACTAACTGCTGATGTGACACCTCTGTGTTGTCGCCAGCTCACACCTCTGACACCAAATAGAACTATTAGACTATTAAGGGGTTTCTCTGCCATTACAGTGTTTTCCTGGGGTTGTCAAAGACTTAGGTGCGCATATTTGGCAAAGAGGTTTAGGGGTCCTTCCTTTAGAAAATGTGATGTTTTTCAATAGAAATAATCATTAATTTCAAATCATTTGGAGCATTATTATCCCCATATGTGTCTGAAACGTTGGAAAAGCCAGAGCAAATAGTAATTAAATAATAAAACACCCAAAAAGCTTAAAACCAATAAAAAAGAAGTCCACTGGAGACCAAACAACAATCATTAGATCTGAGTATTTCTGTGGATCTGAGTCATTTAGTTAGTTTTGATGCTCACATTGATTTTACATTCGTTCGGCTTAGGTGTTGCCGAAAACAGCTCGGGTGCTGCACCTAAACCTATTACAAAAGGTGGGGAAAACCCTGCTTTATAAGTCTTAGGTGCAGCACCCAAGCCGTTTTGGGTAGCACCTAAACCGAACCAATGCAACCAGTGAGTGAAATTAACTTTTTGACTCACCGGCTAAGTTGGCAGGTTGATGAAAAAAATCCACCAAATTAATAAATTGTGTTTTCTTTGTAACATCACATATGTTTCTGGTTGGGGTTGCCAAAAATCTCCACAAACTGGCTAATTAATTGGGAAATTGTACCCCCCCCCCCCCCCCTTTGGAGCTACACGATTCACGTGGATGACATTTTCCCATTGAAAACAGCGATTTTCGCTGAACAGCGACTAGTTTGCGACTAGGTATGGAATTAGTGGTGGCTGGTGTTCCAAAACTAGGGCTGTACGATATGAGTCCCATTGTGGTAGTTTTGCGTCTCTT
Organism: Sander lucioperca; assembly: GCF_008315115.2. NCBI lineage: Eukaryota > Metazoa > Chordata > Actinopteri > Perciformes > Percidae > Sander > Sander lucioperca. The sequence continues at coordinate 3,617,653 of NC_050191.1, forward strand.
TTTCACATCATTTGGGACCATTATTATCACTATAAATGTTGCTGAAACATTGGAAAAGCTCAACAAAATTAGCTAAAAAAAAGTCCAACTACAATCCTTAGATCTGAGAAAACTCTTTTAGTTACATTCACTCAGCTCAGCTGCTGCTCCTGAACCTTGCAGTGGCAGGGAAACCATGATGCCAACATATTTCAAACTAAACTCCTTCCACTATTGTCTGACGGCGTCTGGGGAGAGCTTGTGGTCATCAGGAATGTGTTTGTGACAGCCTGGATCACATTATTGACACCCGAGGAGGCCGATAAGCTCTCAGCTGCACAGCGGGGGCGGCTAAATGTCACGCGACAGCCAAATCACCTGCTAATGAAAGCATGGCAACGCCAAGCCACCCTGCAGAGCACGGAAACCTTCACGAGCAAATCTGAGCTTCTGTTGGGCTTTTAAAATCAGCTAATTCCTTCAACACAAGCAGGAAATGTCCGGTAATACGATCATTTTTGATGGTTTCGGGTCCAAAATCACTGCCTTAAAACCGCTTTGTGTGACTGTTCTGCAGAGTCATGTGAATTTTTATTTTTATTTTTTTTACAAAACGAAAAGTGTACTCTCCACTGTGTTTTCATAAAATAAAATATAAAACCTAAATGCTTCCTGAGGACGACACGGTGCCAACATCCATAGCTGGATCCAATGTGCCTGTGAGAAATAAAATGTCATTAATTTATCTGACAGTTGAGGCATTTTTCTCATTCCACATTTTGAGCATCGCAGTCAGGGTTTGGCGCTCGGCCCAAAACTGTTGGAAAATCGGATTCAAAACGGCCTGGCACGCGGCCGGGGTCCGAGCAGGATCACCGCACGGAAATACTGCTGAGCGGTTTGTGTTTTTGGCTTCGGAGACGCTTCTCAAGCAGCAGGATGACTGGGACACAGCAAACTGTGGCTGTGTGCACGAACACTGCAAAAAATAAATAGCTGTCCTGTCCTTGACTGAAGAAATTCTTAGTCGACTAACACACATATGATTTTGTCGACTAATCTATTAGTTGCTTTAATCGACAGATCTGTCAAACTGAGTTTCTCCACAGAGATTAAGAGTGGGCAGCTCTAGCGAAAACTACTGACAAGTTATGTGACGTTAAAACGGTTTAAATACTCTTTAATATGTGTAATATATACGATGATAGGACTTCGTTCCCAGGATCTTTTCCTTCTGTCTGTTCCAAAGGTTACAACTGAACTGGGGAAAAAGGCGTTTAAGTTTGCTGCTCCCTCTACGTGGAACAAGTTACAGAAACCCAGGAAACTTATTGAGCTGCTTCCACAAAGCTAGAAACCGTCCCACCGACATCCTAAAATATGTCCGGAACCGGTCGTGGTAGAGTTTCCGCTCCTGCATGAGGCAGTGGAATTCTCCTTCTCTACCTTGTAACATGGGATGTACCCATCTACCAAGATTGTGGTTTGTATTAAAACACTCCTAAGAAACATGCATTTCCTGGGTGAAAGTATTTTGTTTTCCCCAGGAAGCGAACTCCGCTCCCTGGCTTGAAAGTCCTGTATGTTAACCCCCCCTCCGCCATTCCCCGACCTCCTCCCTACGAGGCCAGCCGCGTTGTTATACAGCAGCCGTCAATGTGGGACACACAGCAACAACAAAAGAAGACCAATTACAGTGCTTAACTTTTTGTAGCTTTTCAAACGTATGGTTCATGAGAACAGGCTGCCAAAACTTATCTTTTAAGATTAGAATCTACAGCATGTATAAAGACACTCTTTGTACACACATAATTAATACCACCTGCATTTTCAAAAGCTTTCCAGAACTTTAAATCATCATAAAATTCTTTCTCATGTTCATCTTTTCACAAGACTTATTGTCGAGCAGCAGAACCGTTGCCGACCCTTTTTCTGATTTACCACACATCTTAATCTAATCAGCACATTTCAAAAGAGAAAACCCGCCTGTTTTAATCTCTGCTCTCTGCAGAGCACTTTGAAACTGACCTCCTGTTTGTTGACAGAATAAATTTGAGTCATGAAAGCCCACTGGAGACAGACGGAAGGGCACAGACACACTTTAAAGGTGCCCTGCCACACGTATTTCATGACTTTGTGGTAATGTCTAAAGTTCTACCATGGACTCTGTAACAGTTTTTGTGGGAAAAAAATGCCCTGGTTGCCTTGTTTCAAGCCATTCTAGCGTGGTATAGAAAGCCTGCAGGAAGACTCAGCTCGATTTGTGCCAGTTCTCATTAATATTCAACGAGCTAAGCTGCTTGACTCTGATTGGCTAAGAGCTAGCCAATGAGAGCCTGGCTATCAGCATCGTTTACCAAGCGCAACTGGGTGAGCTCATGAATAGTAATGAGCTCAGGCAACACCACGTCAGACTGACCAGCTTTCCAACACATATCAGTCCCTCCAGAAAAACGCGATTACGCGATCGCATAATTCCATGCATAATCAGCCAAAGTCCGCATATTTATGCGGGGGCCGCGTTTTTCCAAATACGCCGCACTTTCGCCGCATAAATTGCAGAAAATTGAAAAATGTTGCGTTTACTTCACACAAGAGCAGCCATTTTCCCCCTTTGCCATGGGAACGTTATGAAGTGACGTAATTACGCGACGTGAGCATCATCGAAAAGCTGCAAACCCCACGATGAAGTAGGGCTGGGCTAAAGGCTGCATTAGAGCAAAGTGAAGTACTTTTCTGAACTTACCAGACTGTTGTAACTGTTCTATTATTTGCCTTTTCCCCACTTAGACATTATGTCCACATTACTGATGATTATTTATCTAAAATCTAAGTGTGAAGATATTTTGTTAGAGCACCAATTGTCAACCCTAGAATATCACCGCAATATCGATGTCGAGGTATTTGGTCAAGAATATCGTGATAGCTGATTTTCTCCCTATCGCCCAGCCCTACGATGAAACCGCAATTTTTGCAAGTTCCTGCAATTTCATCGCATAAAATTGCATAAATATCCCGCATATTCCATCGCATTTTTTAAGAAAACGTGCCGCATAATCAAGGATTTTTGCCCACAACAATCACAAAAAAAACTAAAAAAGGCACCTTTAACATCGACAACTTTGTCACTGACTTCCTGTCAGAGTCGGTAAATGTTGAGTCTCCAAACGATGACTGTGCTTTTCTTGATATTTTCTTGAATATTGTGAGATAAAGCTAATTGGTGATAAGCGCCAGTTCAACAAGTAGTGTTTGTATAGCACCTTTCACAGATAAAAATCGCAAAGTGCTTCACAATAAAATGTAATACAATTAGCATTACGTTTCGGACGCTTTTACAGGTTTTTTTTCCAACTTTTTTTAAAAGCTTTTGGCATTTTTTTTTTTTCTTAAACGTTTTTTCGAACTTTTTTTATTTTTTTATTTAAAAAAAAAAAACATTTGTATAGGGTCCAGTGAAAATAGACTTCGGGCAAGTAGAATTAGAAAAAAACCTGACATTGAACCCTGTAAAAGTAAAGTAAATGAAATGCCTTTTGGGAAACTTGTAGGAAGAAAACAAGGATTTTCAGACTTTAATTGAACCTCGTACGGATATTTGCATTTCCAGAAGCACCAGATTCCACAGTTTAGTCACAGATGTAACAAAAGTTAATTTCTCCGCCTGTGGTCTCGTCGACTCTGGACCTCTGCCCTGCTGTCAGTCAGCTGTCGCTGGGAAACTCTCTGTGTACCGACAGACAACAGCAACAGCAGTTAACGCAAAAACTAGGTATGGACCGATGATTGGTTTACCGAATACCAATGTTTACCAAAATGGGTAATTCGGTCAATAACCTGGCCTTTGTTGACATAGTTACAGTCCAAACCGTCTCTTGAATTCCTGGCCTTGAGTAACTCAAACACTTATAAGACGACGCTGACGATAAAGGGGGTCAGCCTCTCCGGCTGCAGTCCAACACGTGAGGAAGAAGTCGGTAAAAAGAGCGGCAGGTGAAATTCCAGCTGCTCATAAACAGTCCAGTTAATCATTGGTCAGAAAGATCAAAACAAACAAGACGTTCTGCCTCAGTTTACAGAGCGCCGCCCTGAAATACACAAATCCTTCTCACAGAAAGGGAACATTTGAAAGATGTTTGTCACGTTTACTAATGCAGAAATGTGGAAAAAGTGACAAAGGTAAGAACTGCAACACAAATAAACTCCAGATGAGATCAAACCGCACGATTCTCTGCGTTGTGAAACTGTCCCGGTTGAACTCTTAATCCCCCGCTCGTTGACGAATGACGCGCGTTGTGTTGTCGAAGCACAAACACGGAGTATGGACCCGACGCTCCTCAGCTGGGGGCAACAAGAGGAATATTTAGCCCACCTCCATCACAACAGGACGAGGGTGGAGAGGAAGAGTGGCAAAAGAGCACTGAGGCTATTCATAGCACACACACACACACACACACACACAACACTACACTACAGTATAACACACACACACACACACACACACACACACACACACACACACACAACACTACAGTATAACACACACACACACACACACACACACACACACACTACACTATAACACACACACACACACACCACACTACAGTATAACACACACACACACACACACAACACTACAGTATAACACACACACACAACACTACACTATAACACACACACACACACACACACACACAACACTACAGTATAACACACACACACAACTACAGTATAACACACACACACACAACACTGTAGTATAACACACACACACTACACTATAACACACACAACACTACAGTATAACACACACACGCACCCTACACTATAACACACACACACACACACCCTACACTATAACACACACACACACACACACACACACACACACACCCTACACTATAACACGCACACACGCACCCTACACTATAACACGCACTACACTATAACACACGCACACACACACACACACACACACGCACCCTACACTATAACAAAACACACACACACATTCAAGAGGAAAAAGGATTTCCTTGAGCGTTGTGCAGATCTGTGCTCAGAAGTCCTGTGAAATCAAACAAACAGGAATTGTGGGAGTTCACCGTGTGCTGAGCTGAGCTGTGTGTGTTTAACCACACACTTTAACCTGTACCAGCCTTCACACTGGTGCAGACCTACTGGAGTGGATGGTCCGCACTGCCAAAATGGAAATGTATGCTTAAACTGGTAAGCCAAGGAAGAGGCAGTGCTGAACGATTCCTTGGCTTTGTGTCTGTGAAATGGCACATCCAACCATTACATCCCTATATTCTGTTATATCATGAAGTCTGGCAGGTTTAAATCATTCAGTTATTTAGACCTTTCAGGTTGCTGGAGCCGTAAGCTCTGACGCAGGTTGAACAAATCTCCCAATCTGCTTTACTAGGATCCATTAATAAGGAATGGATCACGGTGATATTACTCACTAACACTGCTCAGTTCTCACAGCAGCAGGAACGTGGGAAACTTTTTACAAATAGGCTTATTAGCTTATTTAGGTACAAACATTACTTTCTCAGTTTTATATCATAACAATTTAATACATTTGGGATGAAGACATTCGTTTCTTTAGCTTTTTTTGTTGGGCATTTTATAGACAAAACAATCGATAAATCCAATAGTGATTTATAGAAACATTTACCGAAAAAAAAGGAACAGTTGTAATGTAGCTCTAGTCCACAATGACTTCTTATTATAGTACATTTACACGGCATTACTTTTAACAGTGTAAAAAGATCATTATTTTCATCATCTGTTAATCTGTTGATTGTTTTCTGGAATAACGGATTCATTGATTGTCTTCGGATCGGTTGTTTTGTCCAACTAACTCAAAGATGTTCAGTCTAAAAGGCAGATACAAGAAAAGCAGCAAATCGTCACAATTAAGAAGCTGGAAGTGGATAAATGTTGGCAGTTTTGCAGAATTAACCGATTATTGAAATCGTCAGTACGTTATTAGACTAATCGTTTCAGCTCTACAGGAGTAGGGATGGAGACTGCTTAACGATCCGAGTCTTTATCGATACCATTATCGATACTTTTCTATTATGTGGTGGAAAGTCGAGAAATTCTTAATCTTAACAGAAATATGGGTGCAACAGATCACGGTTTTGAGTCACAGATAGGTGCAATTCAATCAGCACAAAAAGGGGAGGAGGGATTTAAAAACTAAAAAATTAACTTTTTTTAACAATAACTTCTGTTACCAGTAAATTGCTGTTAAACGACAAAAACAAATGAGAACAGGGTATTTTACAATAATTTTGAATGCACCACGAGGTAGCCGAATCATGAACGCTGTGTTTGAGCTCTGTTACTGGTTACTGGTTGCACGGCGTTCGGCGTTCGACTGCTCGTGACCGTTTTCCAAGATGGCGCCCGCATGTAAACATGAACGCTACTGTCTTTATAATCTAGCTTTTTACACTTTGTACACTTACAAAGTTCTCAATGCTTCGGTTTACATGTAGGGACCCTCATTATGCTACCGTTTTGAGCCTTGTTAGTGGTATGAAATAGTGATTTACCAAGTGCCCCGAAAGCTAGCGTTAGCAGCTAATCACCGGTTTGCGCTAGCTTGTTTGAAGCTGGAGACGCATTCGATTAGCATGAAAACATGTCCCAGAGAACGGTGGACTCGGAACACATATGTTATTAACCCCTAGGTTAATTTTGCACCAGAATTGTCCTTTAACTACTAATAATAGGCATCGGTATCGGCCTTGAAAAACCAATATGGGTCGATCTCTAGTGCAGTGTGTTTAGAAATCAAATACATCGTGTTCGGTGGGGGTAAAAAATTTGTTTGTTTTTTACCCAGACAATTCAAAATAATAATAATAATAATAATAATAATGTAATAATAATAACATTATATTTTTGGGCATGTTTAGGCCTTTATTGACAGCTGAAGAAATGAAAGGGGTGAGAGAGGGGGAATGACATGCAGCAAAGGGCCGCAGGTCGGAGTCGAACCCGGGCCCGCTGCGTCGAGGAGCAAACCTCCACATATGGGCGCCCGCTCTACCAACTGAGCCATCCAGGTGCCCAAAATAAAACATTTTAAAGCTGTAATTGCAATACGGTCAAAGCGTGATATTTCTGCTCAAGGTTATCTCCTACCGGCCGATGTCTAAGTGAGTGGAACGTGGCTCAGGACACACTCCCTTCCTGAACGACGTCAATGTTGCTCACAGTACGGGGGGGCAGGAAGAGGCGCTCGGTGGAGAGAATCTGGATGCTTCCTCTGGTTCCCCCCTCAGTGAACTCAGTCTCACTGACAACACAAACGGTTGGTGGGAGACCAACAGCAAGGAAAGAAAAAAAACATATCTGCCAATCACGAGAATCTGTCTATTTCTATTTACATGTAGACAACCCTGGTGGTATCTACTATACACTACCAGTAGAGAAAGAAGTATTCAGGTCCTTTACAGTACTGAAAGTACTAATACCACACTGTAAAATATGCTGTTAAAAGTAAAAGTCCCAATCGTGTGACTTTTTACTATCTCAGGGTTTTCCCTACCATTATTAGGTTTAATAATAACGGTCCAAAATAATGTGAAAAAGAGACGCAAAACTACCAGAAAAGGGACACAAACCGACTACAAAGAGACGCCAAATGATCACAGAGATCCAAAACAACCCCAAAGGAAACAAAAAAGGGCCAAAAGGAGACAACATCACTACAGAGAGACACAAAAACCCACAAAGAGACACAAAATGTATGGGGAAATTGCATTTTTTTGCCAAATTCGTGCACCTAAGTCTTCCACAAAGCTAGGGAAAACTCTGTATCTGTGTGTTTCTGATGAGGATTGAACCCCCAACTCTGTTAGGCTGCATCTACATTACTACGTTTTCATTTTGAAAATCGGCGTTTTTGAGACAAAAACGATCTCCGTCCACACACACGTGTTTTAGCTTCAGTAGCAGAACTAATCTCTTCTCTCTGGAATCAGAATTGTTCAAATCTAAACGATGCCCGACCCTAGCGTTAACGTAGCAAACGACATTTCTTTTTAAACCAAAAACGTAGTAATGGGGATGTAGCCTTAGTGCCTTGCTCTTCCTGCCGGACTACATTTGGCCACGTTCTCAGGGGAGGAAGGTCCTCCTCCCACTAAACAAACAACCAGCCTTCAATGATCCGATGAAGTCAGATCCTCCTCATCAGAGAGTTTGTGTCCTCTCGTCTTACAGGATGACACGCTGCAGATTTGGATTCATTCAAGCTGAAGAGTTAAAAACAAGCACACCTGCACACAGGTGCATTCAGGAGACGAGGCTACGCGCTCTATTGGTTGGCTGAGATGTTAGAAGACAACGCCAGCAGTCTCAAAACACAAAGGACTAGTGGCCGGTTAGCTCAGTTGGTAGAGCAGGCACACATCTGTAGAGGTTTATTCCTCGATGCAAAAGGTCCACGGTTCGAGTCCGACCTGTGACGGTTTTCCTGCATGTCTTCGCCCCTCTCTCTCTCCCCTTTCATGTCTGGGAAATGCCCATGAAAAAGTCTTTAACAAAAACACAAAGGATTACGGGTAGCAGAAGATGCACGCAGTTCATGATGGTTAGAAATAGGGCGGTCACCTGTCGTCATGTAATGTTGAGATGTGTGGCTGCACCTGCCAGACGGGCAGAGTATGTGGACTTGTCTGAACACGCAGAGCTCCATCTCTGAGCTGTAGGTGTTTACCTCGGAGCTCCAGCTGTGTGATCGGTTACATGACATCAAGTGATGTCACTTTCTGAACTTACCAGACTGTTCCAGCTGTTCTATTATTTGCATTTAACCACTCAGTCATTATATCCACATTATGATGGTTATTTATCTAAAATCTAAATGTGAAGATATTTTTGTGAAAGCACCAATTGTCAACCAATTGTCAATATTGTCGCAACATCGACATCGAGGTATTTGGTCAAACATATTGTGATATCTGATTTTCTCCATATCGCCCAGCCCTACTCTGATCATACAAGATCTAAATCAGGAAATGAGTTACTTTGACAGATGGTATATATTTGGGAATATCAGGTTGCGTCCGAAATCTCCTCCTCTGCTCTACATTCTCAACATGTACTGTATACTACCGTTCAACATACTTCGGTGTAAATAAACAGTAGGGGGCATCTTTTCGAAAGCAATAAGCTGTAACTTTCAACGTCACCTCCTCCATGCCGTTGAAGTTCTCTTAATACATCCATGCGTTGAAGACGCGTAACCATGGTAACCCCTGCCGACCTCCGACCAACGGTCGTTTGAATATGTAGAAATGCAAATTAAAGCGTTATAGACGTTACAGAGCTCCTCGGTTTCTGTCCGTTTGTCTGTTATGAACGTTGTCGTTACTACCGCAGTGCATTGTGGGATATGTAAGCCGGCGTAGTGTCCAGTATTGCATACTGTAACATTTTACCGGAAATTGTATGCAATGTGCATACTATTGGTTTCCTACTAAAAGGTATCACTTTCCATAATTAGGGGTATTCTGAATAATTACACATTCTTCAGTACACCGAACGTGAAAATGTCCTGTACTGGCAAAATTATGAACTTGACCCATATTCCCTGACTTTCCCCAGATGATTGATGGAATTCCCTGACTATCCCTATGCTGGGATACACCTCCAGCTGCTATGATATTCCAGGATTATTCCAGGAATTTGGATGAAGCGTTTGTGGTGTTTGTGGTCAGCCGGAGCAGCTGTGGGAAGTCTGCGCTGTACTTACACTAAACAAATTCAAGACTCTAAATGCAACCAGAAGTCTGCAAGTGTCTGCTCATCACTTTACTGATCAATCAGTGTTTCCTCTATGTTGATATTACCTTTGCGGCCCGCCACGGTAACATTTCTGTTGCCACGGAGAGAGCCAGAAATAGGGCAGACGCACAACAGGGTTTCCGCTACGTACATGTAGCAGCGGCGCACCGCATCTGCAGAGCCGTCTGCTCTACTGAACTCAAGCGAACTGTCATCGCCTCTCTCTCTCCCCTTTAGGGTGAGCAACGGGAACAGTGACAGGACGTCATCACTCGCAAAGTCATGGCAACCAAATAAACAACAGGGCGAGTACTACTTGTCGGTCAATCTTAGGCAAAGTGACAAACAGCACTCACGTGAAATATGACCACTACAGTTTGTTGGAAAATAGCGCTGTGGTCCCTCTCCCTTTGACTCCCCGCCACAGGAGACGTTGTATTAACGTTACTGTGTGTAAAATGAGCGGTGATGTTAACATCACCGGTTTCAGGTAAGGGCACCCTACGGTACCGTCTATTTGCTGGACGGTTTCAAGCTAACGGTCGGTAGCTAACATTAGCAGATAAGCCCCGTTGACAGCGACGTTATTGTTCATATTTTGGCACAATGTTTCTGACCGTAGTAGTGGTCATAGTGACTGAAAGTGTGATGTGAGATGCTAAAAAGAAACTACACCAGGGGTCACCAACACGGTGCCTGCGGGCACCAGGTGGCCCCCAAGGACCACATGAGTAGCCCTCAGGCCTGTTCTAAAAATGAAAATTGAATATTGATATTATCTGTTTCCCACCTTGTTATGTCATTATTGATAATTATTGATAATGAGAAATCATTAACGTGATCAGTGTCTTCACATAGATGAGTATCATTAATCATTAAAATCATATATAACTAAAGGCAAACTGAGCAAATTTGTTATTTCAGAAGAGAGTATCAAACTGGTAGCCCTTCGTGTGACTCAGTACCCATGAAGTAGCTCTCAGTTACAGAAAGGTTGGTGACCCCTGAACTACACGCTGTTTTCAGGTAACGTTACTGAAAAAAAAACTGGATCAATATGAAGTTATGTGATCCAAAGTGTGTTTATCTCAGGCTGCAGAAAACAACTTCTACTTTCACTCAATCAACCACAACAGCAAAGTAAGGCGGTCCTCGACTCGGCTGCAGAAATCCTTAGTCGACTAACGCTCGTGTTATTTTGTCGACTAATCGATTAATTGATTTAAATCGACACATCTGTCAAAGTTTTTACGCAAAGAATCATGCAAAAGCACCACTTTACATCTTGTTTTCACAACAGATGTGCTCAGAAGTTAGTCTTAACAGCATGAAAAAGGATTTAAAAAAACGACTAAAGAAATATTTTAAAGGCCAAAACAAGAGAGGGCAAAAAATACAGCAACGTGCACATTTCTAACATTGCAGAATCTAAAATGAATGCAGCTGTTAGATACCAAACTGTGGTGAGAAAATTCACCGTTTAAAATATAAGTCTGGTGATCTTCTATATTTTTTATGTTTTTGAGAGAGTGACAGGACACACGCAGAGAGAACAAGCCTAACCGAGTCCTCCCGCTCCTGTTACACGACCCCTCTCTGTGTGTGTGTGTGTTTGTCACTCTTTTCACGCAGAACAAAAGTCTGATAGTCAGATGTTGTTAAATGCCGGCGCTGCCACAATAAAGTGCCACGGTGACCTTTTGACCCCTCCGCACAAAAAGGAGGCCGACCTTTATCGAGAGCTGCCATTGTCTGGGTCTTTATAGACCGCCGGCGACACTCGGCCCTGCATTGTCTGCGCTGCTACATGACGCGCGTGTTGGTATGTGTGTTTGTGCTGTCGGAGGACAAGCCGGGCTGAATGGACACTCGCTTTCTCACAATAGTAAACTCAACTCGTACAGAAGACTGGATGAAGCTACAGAGACGAGAAACTTAGATTTAGATATTTGGCGTTTAAAAAAAGACTGTTCTGGCTTGGAGTCATTTGAAAAAGTTGCCCGTGATGCCTGAGCGAAGTTTTATCTGTGACAAAGTTCTCAATGCTTCGGTTAACATTTAGGGACCCTCGTTATGCTACCGTTGAAGTGTGATGACATTTTGAGCCTTTTTAGTGGTATAAAATAGCAATTTGTTTTTACGTTCCCTGTTCCCCGAATACTAGCGTTGTGAGCTAATCGCGGTCCGCGCTAGCGTCTTTCAAGCTAAAAACTCATTCGATTAGCATGAAAACATGTCCCAGAGAGCGACAGAGTGGGTACACATCTGTTATTAACCCCTTGGTTCGTTTTGCGCTGGAATTGTCCTTTAACTCTCCTGTTGTTCTCGGGTCAAATCTGACCTATTTTCAAAAAGTTTCACAAATGTGGCTTTCTTTCAACCAAATTTTAAAACAAAGTAACGTGGATAGTTCCTTACAACGCTCTTCACAAGTTAAATAAATTATCAGTTCACTACTTTCATTGAATTTGGGTGTTTTATTCAATTTTATAGCATGTAAAGAAGAATTGATAATAGAACGTTGAAAAACGTAGGGGAAAAAAAGTTGACAAAAATATCGGGAAAAAGTGACAAAAACGTCAGGATAATCTTCAGAAACGTCAGGAAAAGTGACAAAAACATGGGAAAAAGTGACCCAAAAAAACGTCAAAGAAACGCAGTAAAATTATTGACAGAACATTCGAAAAAAAGTGACAAAAGTCTCGGAAAACACGACCAAAACGTTGGAATTATTTTTACATTTCGACCCAGAAAAACAAAAAGTTGCACGGTCGACAGGGAAGACAACACAAGGGTTAAAGCAATATATTTTAAATATCTAACTTTGAGTTTATACAAATTATCCCAGAAACTTAGGGCATCTCTGGTATTTCTCCAGGTAATCCAGTCCAGAACGGGAACGTTAAACCCTGTGCATGTGTCTTATAAACAATGCAGCGATTATGAGCCGTTATTTTCAAAAAATGTAAACGATTATCAACAGAGACTCAAACTGTGGCTTCAAACTCTGCGACAGACACCATTTCCCTCCTGCTGCTGCTTGTTCAAACTCCTGGTAGTAGAAACAAACAGGTTTCTATCAACCCTCCAGGTTCATCATGATGGGCCTGAGAGACATTTGATCGTTGATCTGTTAACTGGTCGGGCCAGTTTATTGCGTAATGACACACTGAAACTGTAACGAAAACGAATACTTGGCTCAGTGCTGTCAGTAAATCCCATCCAGCTGCCGCTCAACAACCAGAAATATGACAGTAATGTCAGTAAAAAAAAGGTAAACAAGGTAACACGTGACTGATTGTATGCTTTGAGCCTAAAAACTAAAAAACATATAAACTATACCATCAAACAGTTTATTGTAAATACATTTTTTGTATCTGTGATTAAAGTTGCAGCTGAGAAACTACTTTAAAACTGTAAACTAAACAGCAGTGAGGCCTGGAACAATTATTAAATAATAATTGTCTAATCGCAATTCCCGTTTCTTTGTGTGTTCTTTGAATTGCTAACAAGGTCCTAAGAGGTATGACTGTTGATGGTAGTTGGTAGTTTTATGTTCATGTAAGACAAAATTACAATGTGTTATGATAATAAAGAGGTGTGGTTTACTTCATAGGCTGTGTATTTGTACGGTGGCCCTGAGAGGCCACAACACGCAACATTAAGAAAACGCACGCAAATACACCACAGCACGCAACATTAAGAAAACACGCAAATACACCACAACACGCAACATTAAGAAAACGCACACAAATACACCACAACACGTAACATTAAGAAAACGCACACAAATACACCACAACACGCAACATTAAGAAAACGCACACAAAGAGACCACAACATGTAACATTAAGAAAACGCACACAAATACACCACAACACGCAACATTAAGAAAACACGCAAATACAACACAACACGCAACATTAAGAAAACGCACACAAATACACCACAACACGCAACATTACAAAAACGCACAAATATACCACAACACGCAACACTACGAAAACGCACGCAAATAGACAAGATTTTATTTGTGTGCGTTTTCTTAACCTTTGTGCTGTTTTCAAAGTTTTTCATATCAGAAATATGGGTTTCTTCCAACCAAATTGCCCCAAAATAACTTGGATGCATGCATGTACGTTGTATGGAGCCCATACAACATATACATCCATGTTGTTTTATTTAATTTCACAGCATTTGAAAAACTTTTTTTTAAATGGTTTCAAAACAGCATCCTGACCAAACTTTGACATAAACCAGTCTGTGATTTACTCAACACCCTCTGATCTTAACTATTCTATTAATCAAAATAATTCATAATATCTGCTTTTTTTCAAACTAAAAAATTAGGTATGCCATTTTATTAGGTCTATTTACCATGAATTAAAAAAAGCATTGAAAAGAGGGACAAAAACGTTTTAAAAAAGGCTAATAAAATCAACAAAACGTTGGGAAATAGTTACAGAAAAAAAAACGTATTTCTCAAATTTGACCCAGAATGACAAGTTCAGGGCCGACGGTGAAGACAACACAAGGGTTAACATTGCGTGTTGTGGTCTATTTGCGTGTGTTTTCTTAATGTTGCGTGTTGTGGCCTCTCAGGGCCACCATATCTTGTGATATTAGCTACATTATCTGGGTCACATGACAATGATATAACCAAACGATATACTCTGGGATGCATTCAAAACTGTAATTTGTTAGCAAAAGTAATACATAAAGAAATATTTTTTGAATTTAACTGGAAGAGAAAACAATTATAGTGTCAATTGCAATTGTTTCAGAGACAATTAATTGTTTAATTGCAAAATTTGCAGCTCTAGTGAAAGTGTTTAAGCCGTCATAAAAGCTAACGGCTACAGCAGGACCGTTAGTCTCCCCCAACAGTGACCCATCAGATAGACGTTAGGTCGCACTATTTGGCAGTCTTACCTCGGATCCAGTCCACCACTTGTTGCGGGGTCCACTTGCTCACAGACTCCATTTCTCCAACCGGCTTTTCTCCGGGATTTAATTTATCGCTCGCGTCACCAAAATTACCGAATTAAACCGTTAGTCGGACATGATTAACGGAGGGGTTCCCGTTACGGCACAGAGACAGACACGGGAGCAACAGTCCAACGCTCCGCCGCCAACTGACTGAGCTCGCGGACTGGACAAAGTTTACAGTCATAGCACAACACATGCGCGTGGGGCAGGTGTCGGTTTACCGAGGGGTTTAACCCCGCCCATCTATGCCTTATCCTCCAATCCCATAAGAGAATATAAATGCTGCCTTCGGGTGTTGTGGGAACAACAGAACATTAACGATGGTTAGATTTAAAAGATTAGATTTTTTTTTTTTTTTTAAATCTTCATTTCTTGCAAACAGAACAAGGTATAATTTTCTAGAAATACACAATACAAGCAAAGTACCCTTACATTTTCTCTCCACATACATTGTGCAAATATAAAACTCCTAAAAGTGAGAACACACTGAGCAAAAACACAAAAACAAAACATATATTAATATCAGTTTTAACACTAGGGTGGATAAAGATCAATGTAAAAATGCTTTTTGTTTAATGGAGTGTTGAATTGAATGAATTTATTATTGTATGAAGTGATGTTACCTAAAAAACAAATGCTGAAATTTGTCACTATCTGTGTTAATGCTACCTTCAGGAGCTGTGGGAACAACAGAATATTAGCGATACATTAGATATAAATGTGATGTTACCTTAAAAAATGCTGCCGCAATTGGTCACATTGTGTGTGTATATGTACACTTATAGATCATGTGGTGTGTTTTATTTTTTTTATTTTTTACATAAAAGCAAGTTAAATATAAACGGACAGCATCATTTTAAAAAATTGAGGCCCTTTAATTTTTATATGATGCAAGAAGTTGCAGTATTCATTGGATGTAAACAAACTAAAAACAGAATGTTGGAACTGTATATAAGTGTACAGACACGTGTAATTTTTGCAAGACAGAGCAAATTAGCATAGGCTTTTTTTCATGTCGTTATGACTTAAAATATGTTTTAATGCATGCAAAGATAAAGATAAATTGATAATTGTAAAGTGTTTATCTAGCCCAGCCTCCTCTCGACCTCTGTGTGGAACAAAGCCTTCACATGGCAGATTATCACATTAAAAATGCCTCCTCCAGCCTCTAATCACATCTTTTCATCTTGTCATGTGTGCTGGGTGTTGGCTAGTTTAGCTTTTTTTAGGGTCTGCAGACGTTTCCCATGGGAAGAGCACTTCAGGCCTTAAACTGCTGAGAAGAAGAAAAACATCAACTGGAAGATATTGCATTATTCATTGTCCTAAGTGTAAAAAGTGTACAGTCTACAAAACACACAAAAGTTAAAAAGTTTTGGCCTAAAAATGGATCTAGGAAATTGCACTAACACGTTGCACTTTGTAGTTTGGCTTATTTAAAGCTAGTCTTGCATTACCAGACCTTCCTCCACAGCGCTGAGGGGGAGGGTCTGGCTAGTCCACACAACATTCCTGGATGGGAGAGAAACATGCTCTGGTTTATTGGCATTTCTTTAAACCAATCACAATCGTCTTGGGCGACGCTAAGCTCTGCACGGAGCAGCTGCAAAATAGCCTCTGGAAGGAACTTGTTTTGGTGGGACGTGTACGTTCAAAAGTTGTTTGTCGTGCAACAGAAAACTCAGATTGGACAGATAGTCTAGCTAGCTGTCTGGTGGATTTGTGAGGACTATGGTTAACTGCTCCTCAGATCTCTGCAGGGTAAATCCAGAGGTTAGAACGCCAACAAAAGGAAGAGGATGGTGACAGATATCCAGCGCAATTTCCGGCAGCAACGGAGCGATCCTGGAAGTGGAACGTCGTGGATCTAGACTACAGTGCAACTGATCTTCAACCTCCAAAATCTAATCAGTTCATCCTTGAGTCGGAGTGGATGTTTGTGCCAAATTTGATGAAATTTCAAAAAACATCGGAGGGAAAAAGAAAACCCTTTTGTCTGACAGCACCTGAATGCAGCATCATGAAAAGCTGATGTGGGCAGGTCTCCTGCTCTATTCTTTAATAAAAGCAAAAGGCTCCTTTCAATCTTTACTTCTTTTTTTTTTTTTTTTAATAAAGGTAATATTACTGTTTCCATTTTCTGCTATTTTATATTTATACTCTGCTTCAATTCAGAGGTAAATATTGGACTTTCAGTGCACAACTTTTATTTTAAAGCTTTAGTTATAGGGACGTTGGAGGTAAAAACCCATTTTACCAGATGAAGGATTAAGGACTAAAACGTTACATTAATGAACTTATTTATAAATAGGACGGTGAAGGAGTTTCTTTCCTCCCATGTATGGACATTTCCTCCTACACACACACACCGGTCCACAGGACCTCGAAGGTGTCAGTAAACCTTTACATAGCTGTAACGATGTGTAACATCGTCACTTCTCACCACATAGTCACATTTTCTGTCCCACATGACAGCTCAATAATTTAACTTTTACAAAGAAAATAATCTATTAAATGTCAAAAGTTTAAAAATAAGTTTGAACGAGAATTAGCCACCTGATGCTGAAATGATCATTGCACACCATAATACAGCTGTTATGTCTGTGGTGGGAAAAGGTCTCAAGCTTGGCCCAAGGGTGGGGCCGGAGGAAACCCAAATCTTACTTTAGTCAACGAGTTGATCACGCCAGCTGTTAAGACTCATTTCTGTGCAGTGAATTTATTTTCAGCCGGTGTTTGGTGTTTTAAGCCCCCAATATCGTCTTCCAGGCAGCGCTGCCTGGAAGGCAACAGGATTAGGCAATGTTAGGTGCCTTGAAGTCAACGTTGGGGGCTTTGAACACCATCAAGCTTTTCAGCCTCACTCTTCCTCAAGACTTTCTGCAAAAAGTAAAAAAAAAAAAACAACCTCCAACAACCGTGACAGTAAACAAATTTATTTTGTTATCTGCATTTACAGCTGGAATTCAGGGAATTCAAACACGACGTCTTTGCCTGTGAGTTTCTTGTAGACACCAGTGAAAGTCTCTACCTGAAAGACAACAAAGGGACATTCATGTCAGTATCATCAGTTTAAGTCACAATTAATGGGTTCAAATGACTTGACAGATCAAACAGGATAGTGAATAATTTCTCAACATGATTGAAGACACAGACAGTCCTTTTTGCTGTGTCATGGTGGAAATGCTGCAGAAGTAAGGTTAACGTATAGGATTTGAAATACAGATTATTCTGACAATTCCTGATGTGTACAATAAAATGTCAAATGACCACGGCCCAGATTCATCTTTTTACTTTGGTGTTGGCAGAAAGCACACAGACAGTATTGAAAATCTAATGATAAACATCAGGAATATGTTCACATTTAAGAAGATGAAAACAGCAAAGTTCTCTCACAAAGGACAATGTAGATTGTATTTAGGACTAGTGGACCGACATCAGCATTAACTCAGAACATTGAGTGACAAAAACACAGCATATCAACAGTTATCTATCCTTCAGCATCAGCTCTCAGACGTCAACATGGTTTAGTTCACTGACAGCGAGGTGAAGATAGTTTGAGTCAAAATAATGTGCCCTGCATGGTTTAGCCCCCCAGTAACGGCCCCAAGGGACTCTGGGAGGATGTAGGAATATGCAGGACGCCCGTCCTCACCGACCAGCAGCCGGGGACAGCGCTTTCTCTCCGACATTGTGGAACGGGACTGTACGTCTCGGCTCGAGAGCTACGCTCCCATACGCCACCAGGACAGAGCCAGGAGAGCAACCTCGCTGGATGACCATGTCGGATAACAACTGTGCCCTTCAAAAACCAAGGTCTATGGTTCAAGATTTGATCACTCGTGGTTAATACATCAATGTTTAGCTGACACCATTATTGCACGTCACTACCAAACCCTGATCACGTTTAGAGGCGATACGATTAGCCTTTAAATCGATAAGCCAACCTGAAAAATCTTGTTCTTCACGTTGTTTACAAACAAAAAACCGCACGTGACAATATCAACTCCTGTCTTACACAGGGTTTCTGCAGGTTTCAAAAAGTCAAATTTAAGACTTTAAGACCTTTATGAATTCAATTTAAGACCCACATCACGACATAAAAGTAGAACAAAATGCAGAGTCACAAAAGTACTTGCAAAGTAAATAAAATTATTAAAATGGAATCAAAGCGACAGCAATGATCTGTACATATACAGCTGATTATATTTGGACTAGTGAAAGAAAGAACTACAACACCACAGAATAAAACATTTCAACAAGCATTAGAGGTAGCGTTGCATGAACGGAGGGAAATAAAGACCTGTTTAAAATGATTTAAGAACACAATACTTTGTGAATTTAAGACTTTTTAAAGGCCTAACATTTTTGTTTTGAAATTCTAGACAAATCTTTGTTATTTGGTAGACTGGTCGGGGAAAACGTCACATTAGGCATCTTTCACCATTTCCTGAAGTTTTACAGACCAAATATCGGTATACTTGAGAAACTGATCAGATGAATTGATCGCTGCAGCCCTGACGGTGTTACTGGAACACAGCCATCTCCAGCCGTTTTTAAATCCACTCACTTTGTGTTCCACGTTGTTCTGCTGCGCCTTGTCGAGATGGACCTTGATGAGCCGGCTGCAATCCATCTTGACTCTGATCCTCTTACCAACGATCTCGCTGGGGAACACGAGGTCCTCCAAGATGGCGTCGTGGACCGCGGTTAGAGTACGGCTGAGGGAGGAATCCACAAGAGAAATCACATTTAATATCCGACATTAACGCAGCACCAACTAAAGGCTAAAGGGCTCTGTGCTTAGAAACCCTTAATCGATAAGGGATATTCAGAAGGAGTCATTTATTAAGTCAAGAAAGCCAAAAATGAACCCGTTACATCCTCTAAAATATAAATTTGCTGCATATTTCCATTTAATTTGAACGGTAATAAATCTCTTGACAAGGTTCTTGCAGGGTTCACCAAGTCAAATTTAAGACTTTAAAACACATTATGAATGACATTTAAGACCTTTATCACATTAAAAAAAAGGAAATGCAGAGTCAAAGTTAATTGCTTTGTTGCACAAAAAAAAAAAAAAAAAAAAAAAGGCTTTAAGCTCAAAGTCTTGAATTCAGTTTTTCAAGTCAAGTATCGCTAAACTCGCACTTCCCCAAAGCTGAAGAATAAAATCTGTTTTCTATCGCTGGTACAATCTGAAAGAGACTCACACCAATAACATGACAGCTGATTGGCTGCAATACGAGTGTACTCTGACCCTTTCCTACATCTCAGCAAAGTTATAGAAGGTCTAATCATGTATATAATGTCATCACCATGCCACTTTCACGTACCCATCGACGTACTTACACCTCACTTTGAACTGCCTACTTAATCTGTACCTTTGTATTATATATACTCTGTATATATGTATTGTACTCTGGTTTCTTGTACCATATTGAATGTGAAACTGCATGCTGTCTTGTACGCTTACGCTTTTCTTGGCCAGGTCGCCGTTCAACGGCCTACCTGGTTAAAAAAAAGGCTGCATGTTGGTCTCATTTGTAGTCGTAATACAGCGATTATATTTAGATTAGCTAAGGAAAACTACAAAAAAAAAAAAAAAAAAACGTTCTAAAGGACCGCGAGAGCATTTCAATGAGAGGCAGCGTTACATGGACGGAGGAAAATTATGACCGGTTTAAAATGATTTAAGACCTAAGACACAATACCTGACTAGCACTAAGACTTTAAGGCCTACAATTTTGATTTTTAAATTTTATAGTTAAGACGCTGCGGAAACCCTGTTTGAGATTTGGACTGCAATTTTACCAACGATTAATTAGAAAAGAATTGGCAGATTAGTCAATAGCATAATAGTGGCAGCCCTAATCATAACAAAATCAGTCAAACTTGCAGAGATGTAGTAATTTGACATGAGAAATGGTCACAACGAAGTAGAATTAAAACCAAACCGTTGAATGAATGTCATTTACAACTAGTCTCACTTTGCCAGACCCTCCTCTAGCTACTCCACACAGCATTCTGGGATGGGAGGGAAAACGAGCTGGTTTATTGCCATGTCTTTAAACCAATCCGAATCGTCTTGGGCGGTGCTAAGCACCGGAGAAAGGCCACGGTGCCGCTGCAAAAAATGCTCAGAAGGAACTAGTTTTGGTGGAATGTGTACATTTAAAAGTTGTCATCCCAACACAAAGGAAGCCCAGGGCATATCCGTCCTAAATGGGGGAGATCCAGGTGATGTTCTGGCGGCAATGGAGCAATCCCAGAAGTGGAACGTTGTGGATATAGACTATTTATAACACGCTTTCCATTTCATTATGCTAGTAAATATAAACTAACACGTGCATTCAGGTTTCTAAGTCATGATAAATCTCTTATAAATCAGATGCTGTGCCCTGCATGGTTTAGCCCCCCAGTAACGGCCCCAAGGGACTCTGGGAGGATGTAGGAATATGCAGGACGCCCGTCCTCACCGACCAGCAGCCGGGGACAGAGCTTTCTCTCCGACATTGTGGAACGGGACTGTACGTCTCGGCTCGAGAGCTACGCTCCCATACGCCACCAGGACAGAGCCAGGAGAGCAACCTCGCTGGATGACCATGTCGGATGTTACACTTTACACGATCATGACTACCTGAGTCAGTCAGTCTATTGACGATCAGTTTCAGCACTAGAACCAAGAAAGAACAGCAACTTTAAGATGCAGAAAACATGTTTCAACTTAATCCGACGTTCACAGGAACTACCGTTTTAATAGCCAGAATGATTTTAATATTTGTCTAAAAACATTGGAAATGGACCTTTTTCACAGCAGACATTTGGACTTGTCATAGTAGGAAAAGCACAGCTGAAATTGATAACCTTAACGATGGCTGATGGCTCAGTTCCATCAAGTGTCCCAGTAAGATATTTCAGTGAGTCAGCATGAACAACACCAGGACCTCTCCTAAGAGGAATGCAGCCATCATTAATGGTTTGGAATACACCTGTGCTTTTCCTACTATGACATGTCAACATGTCTGCTGTGAAAAAGGTCTATAAAAAAGGCCTTAAATGCCCAAAAACTTCTTAAATTAAGTAATATGAATTATTTGTCGATTAATTAAAAAAAATACATAACAGCAACAATAGCCTAAAAAGGTGATATACAACATCGTATCACACGTGTTCATTTCACTCAGGAGGGGCTCCTGAAACATAGCAGTGAAGACCAGGGGAAAAGACAATATAAATGAAAATCTACAACATTATCCTGACAAAAATCCCAAACAAACTGGCGATTCTTGCGATGCTCCAACAACGAGAAAAGAACCTTTTCCTCCTCACCTCCTGGGACGCTTCTGCTTATTCTTTGTGCGGCTTTTCCTGGTGGGTTTGGGAAGAATTCTCCTCTGAAAAGAGCAACAGTCTCATTAATTTCCAACCAGGATTCACAAACACTTAAACTGTTTTACGGTCCAAATAATTGATGAACAAAAAATGATTCAGGGTCAGACTGATATTCTGGGTCAATACTGGATATAACCTGCCGACAGTCATGTTCCTCCTAGTTTTACTCGACAGCTTCAATGTCGAAAACTTGCTTCTTTCTGCGTTAAAAACATTTCAATAGAAAATGTCAGTTTCAGACACTTTCCTCATCACCGTGGATAGAATTTTGGAGAAACAGAGAAAAGTGATACTTTTATAAAACGTGGCCAAATGATAAACTATTATGAACTTTAACAATAATCTGTCTATAAACGCCCGTATCAGTCAAACCCTGATGTCAAAATAATGTGCCCTGCATGGTTTAGCCCCCCAGTAACGGCCCCAAGGGACTCTGGGAGGATGTAGGAATATGCAGGACGCCCGTCCTCACCGACCAGCGGCCGGGGACAGAGCTTTCTCTCCGACATTGTGGAACGGGACTGTACGTCTCGGCTCGAGAGCTACGCTCCCATACGCCACCAGGACAGAGCCAGGAGAGCAACCTCGCTGGATGACCATGTCGGATCAAAAACAGTCAACACACAAAACTCATTTCACATCATTGCCATGTATCCTTCGTGTAGCAGGTCTGTTTTCATTTGTGCCAGATAACTTCTTGCCATTTTTCAGTGTGAGTAATAAAAACATCAAATTTGCACATGGTGAGAATCCATGAATCTCCAAAATATCGACTTCAGAAATGAGTTTTAGTGCCAATGCATTTGAGATACTTCTGGACATTTTTAAGCATGAGAGGTAGGACAAATTCCTCAATACTCGAAGGAAACATGCACAAGACGGCATGACCCCAGTAGACTGTAGAGAAAGAGCTCCAGTATGGACACAGCGCCCACTCCGGTTATAAAAAGGCCAATGTCCCCTGCAGACATAATCACCCTCACCTGTGCAATGAAGACCACGTGCTTTCCGCTGAACTTCTTCTCCAGCTCCCTCACCAGACGCACCTGAATCTTCTGGAAGGACTTCAGCTGAGGAACGGGAACAAAGATGATGATGGCTTTCCTGCTGCCACCAACCTCGATTTCCTAAAAAAAGAAGAAAGAAAAAAAAAAAACAGAACAAAAAAAGACTTACTTTAACAGAATGGAAAACACGCTGGAGGCATCCCTCCTTTGTAAACATGAAGCAAATGTCAGCAAATGTTCGTCTGCTTAAGTTTGACTTCTCTGTAAGAAAACACTATTAGAAATTTAGTCCTAAATTCATAGATTTCAGGGCTTTTAAAGCTACTTTGGAAGACCATTTAGCTAAGATCATTGCGAAGAAATGTTACCATACGTACAAACGTACTTATCATACAAGTCCTGATGTCAAATAATGTGCCCTGCATGGTTTAGCCCCCCAGTAACGGCCCCAAGGGACTCTGGGAGGATGTAGGAATATGCAGGACGCCCGTCCTCACCGACCAGCGGCCGGGGACAGAGCTTTCTCTCCGACATTGTGGAACGGGACTGTACGTCTCGGCTCGAGAGCTACGCTCCCATACGCCACCAGGACAGAGCCAGGAGAGCAACCTCGCTGGATGACCATGTCGGATCAAAACCAGTCATTCAAGAGACACCCACGTTTAATAAAGTGCGACTTGCGCAGTGGTTGAGATTTCTTAGCTCTTTATGATCTTCAAAAACTAATACAACATAGAGAGAAGAGATGGGGATGAGTGGAAATGTCCTACCTTTGCTGCAGTGATGTTCAGCTCTCTCAGCTGAGCCTTCAGGTCGGAGTTCATCTCCAGCTCGAGCAGAGCCTGCAGGGAGACGAGTCACATCAGCATGGAATAGCTGTATTTATGCAACACTCCCCGATATACGTACATGCACAGCAACTGATCTACTAATTAAGACAGATTATGTCCAAAGCCGTTTACATTCAGCTCATTTTTCAGGTTACATGTGACCGCAAAACCTGATTCCTTCTTAAAACACTGACCTAAAGTGTATTTCATCTGATATTGTTGTATATTTTTCTATCCAGACGATACATTTGTGTACATTTTACAGTTCATCTCCAGCAATCCACATCTGACCCTTTGAAAACTTCAGTTGTTGGACTTAAAGTATGTTTCTATAACACTTTGATTAGCACATTTTAAACTGCATACTGATTTAAGATTTATTAAGGTAAGCAGAATACCAGTTATGTGGCATTTAGTATTCCAGGCTGACTCTACCATGCCTGATCATACAAATCAATGTGGTTCTAAGTTTGAAAAGGATTAATTTAAGAGAACCTCTGGATCCTCAATGTACCATGATCAATGATCGTTCAGCATGAGCAGTCACTCTTCACTAACTCACATGCAGCTCAATATAAATTGCAATTAAGTAAACATGCTTAAATGATCTGAAACATTGTCTTCTTCCATGGGAGGTGAGCAGTCTCACTCTTCACTAACTTATACGCAGCTTGGCGAACTACAATCGAGTAAACAGATGATTAAATGATCTGAAACCTTGTCTTCTTACCTGGGAGATCCCAGACTCAAACTCGTCTGGCTTTTCGCCATTAGGCTTCACTATTTTGGCGCTGGTACTGAACATGGCCTTTGTGTCTGAAAGAGAAATAAAATACACGTGGGGTTACATATACAGACTGCATTGCATCTATATCTTAACACACTTGACCTGACATGTATCCTGGAGGAGCTCTATCAAGCCAGCATGTACACTGGCTAGGCTAAACGGCTAAATGCTAACCGGGAGCAGGTTGCTAAGTCGCAAGGATGGCCAATATATGGACCAGTTTGGGGCAAAACGTATTACCGCAAGACAACACACATCCACACTACACATACGAGTTCTATATATTTGTCTCCTTGCTTCTCTGGTATAAGTTAGCTGCTATCTGAACACATGCACGGCCTGCTAACTAACGTTTCTCCCTGATACGAGAACACTATTCATAGGTGCTTCTCTACTACGCTTTATTTTGTCATATAAAACAGCCATCCGCCGCCACAAACCACATTATCTAACGTATCATAGCCTTACGATGTATACGGTAGGTATACACGAGAATTAAACAACATTAAAAGACATTTTAGTATAGAAAAGCTAGTCCTGTGAAAAGTGGCACGACCAACCTCTGTCAACGACGGCCAAGGAAGAGGCCGGAACATCGCGAGAGTTGTATTAATCCAATGAGGGCGTCCCATCATGATATCGCGAGAGTTGTCGAAGTCCACGCTCGGCATGATAAAAACCTCGCGAGAGTATGCTGAGACCTGTATGTCTGTCAACCGTCGTCAACATTACTTTCTACTTTCTTGGTCTTTTCTTTGTTGCTGTACTTTTCAGAATTTTCAGACATTTAACTCAGGACTTTGAAGACTACAGCAGAGGTTATACTGTTGTCATATTGATTATTAGAAGTACTTTTTTTCTAGCGTTTGTGTGTGTGTTTTTTGTGATTCAGAGCAAGCAATCTAGCTAATAACGTGATTAGCTAGTATTGGCATCCTTTTACGTTAAAGTTAGCTACGTGCTGCTGAATTTGACAATTTATTTTTACCGCTATATAGCGAAACACACATTGACCAGTCGGATTTGATTATATTTTATTGTGTTTTGAGGTAACGTCACGATGCTAGCCACTTCCGTTTCACGGCAGTTTCTTGGTAGACAGTGATGTTAAGACTGACTGGTCTTTTCAGAGCAGTAACGTTACGCAGAGCCGTCTGCAGCGCCGCCGACGACATGGCGAAGGGCAAGTTCTTCTACGCTGTCAAGAAAGGCTTCAAACCTGGGGTGTACAGTTCATGGTGAGACTGTTTACATCTTACTGTCAGAACATATGTTTGTAAGAAAACCAAAGTCATTGGTCCATCAAAGTGCATTTTCTTTAGTGTGAGTAGGCGCACGCCAAATCCCATTCATATATTCAGGGTTTTAATGCCTTCTTGATGTTCGGCTAAACAAGACACCAGCTACAACATACTTTTTAACGTGTTTTGTAACCACAGCAATCCACTCTTCAATTCGGCTTAGAAGCAAAACACGATATTTTACTGATATTTCATTTTCTCCATCAAAACCTGATCGAAACACACACCCAGTGGTGGGCGGTGCTGGGCAGCCTTGACTACATCTATTTTAAACTATATGCCAAATTTATCAAAAGACCCTAATTATTTCTTAAGGGTGTTAATATGTACCCTGATATAATGCTGGAAAAACAAGGAGATGTAAAATTACCAAATTTGAGGTTTGGTCCACCAAACTTTAGATTAGATGTTGTATTGAAAGATAAGTATTAGAAAACAAAGAGCTGTGTAACTGCACTGGGATCACATCACAATATCTGTGCTAATTAATGTTCAGCTCTGCATCTGACAGAGAAACTGTCAAGTAGAGAATATACAGAATAAGGTTTGGGAATATTTGTGAAATTTGCACAATTTCTGGAATTGTTGATCTTTAGTTTCCTCCTTATTTATTTACTTTTTTACTGTGGGTTAGGGATGAATGCAAGAGCCAGGTGGACAAATTTCCAGCCGCCTCTTTCAAGAAGTTTGCATCAGAGAAAGATGCCTGGGCGTTCTTCAGAGGAGTCGATCCTTCTGCAGTACCAGAAGTGAATAAAGGTAAACTGGTCCAGACAAATATGAAGATTTTCTTCTTTTCTGCACAATCCCTAAAAAGCAAAATTATCCTGACGAGGCTTGATCAGGGTCTGATCTGAGCTCGCCCCATTGACACTAAAAAAAAAAAATTAGTTTTGATCCCAGAAGCAAGTGAATCTATCAACGGTCCCCCTTAAGCTCTGATCCTGGACTGTATATTGAGTATCACGGTTGTTACTTATGTCAATTTACACCTGCTCGACGTAATTCTTTCCCATCCAGTTTATAGGTCACTAAGATTTTCTACTATATGGCAAGTCTGTACTTTAAACATTCTTCTCCTAAAAACACATTTTATGAGCAGATCTGTGACTGAAATGTCCAAGTTCTGAGAGATAGACATGCAGGACCTTGTTACGATGTGTGTGTTTCTGGATTAGGGCGAAATGCGTTCATACAATCACTAAAATGGCACTTTGCAAATTATTTCTTTAAGTTGCCAAGAATGAAAGAGAATTTGTGGTTTTCGGCTTTTAGTGGCTCAGCGTGTGGAGTCGGCCGTCGTTCTGCTTCCTAAAAGAGGCCCGGAGCCTCTGGAGTACATCCCTCTCGGTAAGAAGAGATGTCACTCAGACGAGGACGTGGAGTCCCCTCCCAAACGAGTCAAACAGTCAGAAAGCTCGTCTTCAGAAAGCACAGACGGATTCACATACATGGGTAAGATGCTCAAACGTCTGCGGAAATAAGAACAATGTGAATGTTACGGAGTTTTTACTCAGTTCTTCGTCAGACTTGCATTAAAGGAACACGCTGACTTATTGGGACTTTGTCTTATTCCCCGTATCCCCCAGAGTTAGATAAGTCTATACATACCCTTCTCATCTCCGTGCCTGTTGTAACTCTGTCCGACAGCTCCACCGTTAGCCTAGCTTAGCACAGATCCTGGAGGTAACCGGCTCCATCTAGCCTACTGCTCCCAATAAGTGACAAAATAACGGCAACATGTTCCTATTTACATGTTGTGATTTGTATAGTCACAGCGTGTACAAATAAGTTCTCATGAGACACAGCCATCTTCTAACCGTATACATACTGGGAACTATATTCTCAGAAGGAGAAGCACTGCTACTCTGCTCGGGGCTTCTCAGGTGCTGCGAGCATATCCCTCCGCCCAAGTAGCAGAGTAGCAGTGCTTCGCCTTCTGAGAATATAGTTCCCAGTATGTATACGGTTAGAAGATGGCTGTGTGTCATGTGAACTTGTTATTTGTACACGCTGTGACTATACAAGTCACAACATGTAAATAGGAAAATGTTGGCGTTATTTTGTCACTTATTGGGAGCAGTAGGCTAGATGGAGCCAGTTACCTCCAGGATCTGTGCTAAGCTAGGCTAGATGGAGCCAGTTACCTCCAGGATCTGTGCTAAGCTAGGCTAGCAGTAGGTGTGTCAGACAGTCACGACACTCAGAGATGAGAAGGGTATGTATGGACTTATCTAACTCTGGGGGATACGGGGAATAAGACAAAGTCCCAATAAGTCGGCGTGTTCCTTTTTAAAATGTATAGGTATTTTTTGATTAAAATCGTAGGTAGATGATCTGTAAAGTGATTATTTTTAGTTTCTAGTCATCACATACTGTTAAAAGTTCAAAATGGAGGAAATGGGGAGATTCACTAAAACTCACTTCAGTGTCACTCAGAGCTGTTGTCCCTCTGTCCAGGTGATGCTGTGGTCGTTTACACGGACGGTTGCTGCTCCAACAACGGACAGAAAGGCGCCCGAGCAGGAATCGGAGTGTACTGGGGTCACAACCACCCACTGTAAGAAAACGCACACTGTATAAAATAACCAAAATGAAGAAATTAATACATTCACTTGTCACATTTATTGCTGCTTTCCTGCAGAAATGTCGCAGAGCGGCTGCACGGAAGACAAACCAACCAGCGTGCAGAAATACAGGCATGTACCGGATTTTTGGAAACATTGTAGTTGTCATACACCAACAAGGATACAACGGTGTGCTTTTAAATGTCTCTTGGCTGTTTGTTTGTGTGAACCAGGCAGCCTGCAGAGCGCTGGAACTAGCCAAAGAGAACGACATAAAGAAGCTGGTTCTCTACACCGACAGCAAGTTCACAATCAACGGTGAGTCCGAATAAGAAAACCGCGCTTTCTGAACACTAAACCTGCCGGGTTGAACTCTGTCCAGGACTCGTAATTCCACATATAATAGACGTCTGTGGCGTGTGTTTTGCTGCAGGTGTGACCAGCTGGGTGAAGAACTGGAAGCTCAACGGCTGGCGGCTGAAATCCGGAGGCGAGATCACAAACAAAGACGACTTTGTGAAGCTGGACCGACTGAACGCAGAGCTGGAGGTGGTCTGGGTAAATATCGGCCTGCGTCACGTCACCGTACAGACGGGTCACTTCAGCCTGAACACAGTCCCTTGGTTCCTTGCATTTAGTTCCAGACTCAGTCTAGTTGTTGTTACTTTCTTAAAATCAATGATTTTAGAGCAGCGTTTCTTAAATGGGGGTACGTGTCCCCCTAGGGGTACTCTGGAGGACTGCAGGGGGTATGTGACATTTTTTGCAAAATGTTTGTTTTGTTTTGACGTATTCTTGCCTTTCTATCTTTTTTCTACTGTCTTTTTTTTTCTTCAAAGTTTGTCTCTTTTTCAATGATTTTTTTTTTTTTTTTTTTTTCCTGCTTTTTTTTTTTTTACTTTTTTCAAAGTTTGTTGGTTTTTGGAATTCTTTCACAGGTTCACGAAGGGCCAAACTGGAAAATAAGAATCGCATCACGGGCCAGACATGTAGAGTTTATTGACATGTTTTTATTTTATTGAAGAACTAAAATATCTTTGACTGTATTATTGCATCTCGCTATTTTTAGAGACATTTGTCGTCATTTGTGTAGCTTTTTTTCAAATTGTTTTTTACTTTTTACAACTTTTTTGTAGCTTTCTCCGTTTGTCACTTTTTCCGTCAAGTTTTTATTACTACTTTTACACTTTTTTTTTTTTTATTTATTTTTTTTATTTTTTTTTTTGGTGACTTTTGTCGACATGAAGCCCTTCAAAAGTCAGCAAAAAAATTCCTACGCCATCATGGAGTTTAGCAAAACAATGATTACATTTTAAAAAGCAGGCTACCCCACAGCCGACTCACAACGAGTCTCTTCTTCTTGGTTTGGCGCATAACTAGGTGAGCCAAATAGCCTGGGTAAACCCTGACGGACTTCCTGCAAATTTGAGATTTGCTCTGCAAGTCAGTCTGGCCAGGAGCCCATTCAAGCCCATTTCCAATGTCTCCAAAATCGCGGCACCAATCACAACCGTTGAGGCGGGCTTTACACCATGACGATAGCGCAGCGACGGCGAGCAGCTTCTTGTTTACATTCAACATGACGGCCACCGAAGCGCAGCAACCTGTTGATGCCGCTGTCGCTGCTACGTCACCCGGATCGTTGGTCTGATTGGTTGAAGGACTATCCAGTTGCGCCCAGAGGCATTTGAGCGGCGTCCGTTGATGACGCCCCTTTGGAAATGGGCTGTGAATGAACCTTCCCCAGACCCACTCTCAGTTACAGCTGGGAAGGGTCTGGTGTCAACCAGGCTACGAGCCAAATGTATTGTGAACCTAAATTGATATACGGTCCGGATACAAAATGTAAGGGCCCAGCTGGGTTCGGCCCGCGGGGCCTTGAGTTTGACAGGTTCTCCAGGATGGAGACAGAGATGGAAAAAGAAACTGGAGTTTATAACAACCAAATGACTTTACCGGTCAGAAAATGATTGTCTCCTCTCTTTCCTCATCTTCCTCCAGATGCATATTCCAGGTCACGCCGGCTACAGAGGCAACGAGGAGGCCGACAGACTGTCGAGAGAAGGAGCAGTGAAGCCTCTATAGCAGCGGCGGCAGCATGCAGACAGAGATGGTTACAGTTGGAGAGATCTGCTGCAGGACTGGTCATGTGTTCTCTGCTTTGATACAGAGGGTTGTTTGTGGCTGAACTGACACTGGAAGAGGGAAGTCTGAGCTTTTTTTTCTGTTTAAATGTTCATTTTAATTATGTGTTTTAGCTCTGAATAAAGTTTCCGCTACAACCGGCTGTTTTTGTATTTTGTGACGCGCCTTAAAATCAAAGTCTATCAGTACGAGGTTTCCTCTGATTGTTGTTTTTTTTCTTTTGAGGAGAGAAGATGAAGACAGTAAAGGAGAGTAGGGATGAAAGGGAGGGGCAAAACGGATGAGAAAAGCAGCATTAGAGGTGAGGAGTAGGGAGGGAGAGAGGAGGAAGGATAAGGAGGAAGACTTACTTCTTACTTAGTCCTCATGGCCCCCTTGGGAGCATAGGGCGTCCACCATTGATCTCCACCTCACTCTCCTCTGCGCTAAGGTCTTTACTTCTTGCCAGGAGGTCCGCGTCTTGGACAGTTCATCAAGCGTGGACCGCCTCCAGTTGGATTTAGGTCTCCCTAGCTTCCTCTTGCCTTGTGGGTTATAGTCCAGAGCTTGTCTTGCTATGTTCCTCAGATCCTTCCTAAGTGTGTGACCGATCCATCCTCACTTTCTGGATTTGATTTCAATGTGTATTTGCTCCTGGTTCACGCGTCTCTACATTTGATATCTTGTTGGGCCACCAAAATCCTCACAAGGACAAGACAAGGAGACTAGAATGCTCAAAAAGAGAAGAACACAAGTTTGATTAGAAATGCAGAAATGATTCAGTCTTGTTGTAAAACCAAAAGTGTCCAGCAGGAGGAGCTCTAGGTCCCAGTTTAAGCCCAGACAAAGATTTTTTTTAGGGTCTGTTTGAATACTCTGACACATTTGATGCATATTGTTTCATACACATCACTGCTTTGGGAATATAGTTTTTCAAAGTACATTTAATAAAGTTTAGTACCATGCAACTCAGTTGAGAGTGAAGGCGTATGAAACTCAGATCACATAATTAAAGTGGGAGATGTCTGCTCCCAGTCTGACCATAAACCAGTAAACATGATCACATTAAGTTGTTCTATATGGCCTGCTCATACATGCATTTAATATTATGTCATCTGTAATGGAGTTCTTTATTTATTTCAAACTGGTAAATATGTCTGAGAATATTCCAACCTACAGAAATTCCTTGTTTCAGTTATTTCCAAAACTTTCATTCTTTCACTTTTTTATAAGGATCTTTTAAACAAATTGATTTTTTTTTTTAAACTGGATAAATATAGTATTCTTACTGCACTGACAGATATTCTCACTTGTTTAAGTGAAAATACATTTTCATATGATGCAATTGTGTATAGAAATGTCAAAGGTTTTGAAGATTGAGCTAAGTTTATAAAGTAGTTAACATTTGCCTAACTTCACAAGCTCAACCAACTGTAACAGTAAAAAGTTACACATTGTTGCATAGATAATAATCCTATAATATAGTAAATATACGTATAATACAAATTCATCAAAACAAGCAAGCATGAGTAATGAGTATTAGCGTTGATACTTAAAGTGCTCATATTATGCTTTTTGGCTTTTCCCCTTTACTGTGTTATATATCTTTTTTGTGCACGTTATAGGTTTACAAAGTGAAAAAGCCCAAAGTCCACCCCAAAGGGACTTACCATCTCCAACAGAAAACACTGTTCACAAACTGCTCCAAACAGCTCTATTGTAGTCCAGCCTTTACTTCAGAGACAAACGTGGTCACTTTGGAACACACGTTATAATGCTCACCTAGCTGCTAGCATGGCACGCCCTCATACTCTGCTTCTGACTGGCTAGTAGTCCTTACCTAGGTACTGTCAGGGCACGCCCTCATACTCTGCTTCTGACTGGCTAGTAGTCCTTACCTAGGTACTGTCAGGGCACGCCCTCATACTCTGCTTCTGACTGGCTAGTAGTCCTTACCTAGCTACTGTCAGGGCACGCCCTCATACTCTGCTTCTGACTGGCTAGTAGTCCTTACCTAGCTACTGAGCATGTGCGACTCCCAACAAAGATGTTACAGCAGTGAGAGGTCTCACTCTGTAGCTAAAACAGAGAGCTCAACACACAGGGTGAAAAGAGGAGCTGCAACAATGTGCAGTACAACAAAAAGATGATGTTTTTAGAACTTAAACCATGTAAACCTATTCTGATATAACCTCTAAATACAATTATGAACCTGAAAATGAGCATAATATGAGCACTTTAAAGTAGGGCTGTGCAACTGTGCAAAGGGGAATTTAACAGTTCAAGGTGTTTTTACCGTTTCATCTTTCCAAAAGTCAATCAGTAATTGTGTTAATTAATCGAGATTTCAATATGGAACCAAATGGTGATTATGATTTTGTCCATACATTTTGCTGACAGCACTTTTGAGTGCAGGATTTTAACTTGTAATTGAGAATTTTTACACTGTTGAATTGCTACTTTGACTTGACTTAAAGCTATAGTGCGTAGTTTCTGTCGCCCCCATGAGGAATTCTAAGTAACGACAACAAAACTGTCGGCGCGTCCACATGATACAAGCCTCGCGTGATCGGCAATGGCTTTAATGTAACGTGACGTTCATTAATATTAAAAAGTTACGCACTAAAGCTTTAAGTATCTGAGTACGTTTTCCACCCATGCTTCCCGTCTCCCTCCCTCCTACCGTACGTGTTCGTAAAACATAATCAGCTTTGTTTCTGCTGATGGAAACAGAGAGAACAAGAAATTTGACTCACCCCTCCTCCCTCGCTCCCTTCCTCCTACTACTCCATTCTCCTGCGGCCGGTCGATTGGTCGGTGTCGGTGTTGGAAACGGCAGGATGGAGGCTTGGGGTTCCTTGCTCTGACCCCGACCGCTGCCTAGCGGCGAGCGTGGGGTGCCACGACCCCGCCAGAGGCAGCCCAGTCTGAGAAAGAGCCTCTCGGAGGTCAAAGGTTGCCCTGCAGCAGCTTCACCTCCCAGCTGGCCAAGCCTCGTTAGCACTCCTCCTCAGCACACACACACACACACATTTCTCCTCAGCAGACCAAGCTCTGGCATTGGTCCACCGCTGCCCTGCTGGAGGGGAAGAAGACCGAGCAAACTGTAAAGAAACTTAACAAACCAGACATTAGAAACATCCTGCTCGCACTTCAGTTAGAGGTTTTGTCAATTTTTAGACCAACGGTGTTTAAAGTAAACCTGAATGTTCTGCCAGGGTTGAAGAACTCTGACACCACTGAGCGGAGGATGTTTAGCTAAAAGTGCTCGCAGAGCTAATGGGGAAGAAAGAGAACTTCATGCAGACATTCAGCAGCTTGACAGGAAATGACAGACCACGGCTGGTGTCGGAGCCAACAAGCTTAAGTCCAAGTCGAGTCCCACGAAGTTAGAGATTGCACCCGAGTCCTGGTCGTGTTCGGTCTCTGAGGTCCTGTCTTAGCTGCTGTGGCCCTGCCTGAGGTAATGTCCAGATTGATGAGTTTATGTCTTAGTCCCAGAAGTCACAGCTAAGTCACAGAGCGTCCAAGTCATTGACGTCATGTCTGAGATGCCGAGTTGATTTCCATCGTTGAGGTCAGTTGCCTACATCAGGGTCTCCCCCAGAAAAGTGTCTTTTTTCGACGAGGGCCCGGCTGGGGCCAGTCCCAGACTGATGGCAGCATTAATATAGAGCCAAATAGTTTCAGTGAAAAGCTAACTGGAGGTTTCAAAATATGACCTAACGCCTAAGTTTCCAACCGCCCCACTGTAACTGTAGTTTAAAAAACATTCCCCCCCACTCCCAATGGCTTAGGCCCAGTGGGGGGGGCAACTTAGGCCCGGAGGGCCACCAGGCTTTCAATACACTGGGAGAAACCCTGCAACAACTACTGTTTTTAGAGTGGAAAAGAAGAATTGATTTCTGTTTGGTCGGCTAGCGGAGAGCATTTGTTAGCAAACGGCCGTTTTATCAGAGTGAAGCTACTTTAAATAGATTTTTTTTCTGGGTTAAATTGCGTGGTATCGGATCGGTGCGTGGCATTGTGTACTCGCAGATAGCGATACCAGCATTTTAAGCGGTATCTGAGGCTTTTCCAATACTGGTATCAGTATCGGAACAACTCTATTCTTATTCTCTTAGGCTCGTGTCTACTTTGCAGAGCTCATATGTGAGTTGCTCAGTTAATAGTAGTCAATGTCCACGATGTTCCACTTCCCTCGGATTGTCTTTCATTTCGGTCGGATGTCCGTCACGGATTTCTGAGGACTATGGTTAATTGCTCCTCAGATCTCTGCAGGGTAAATCCAGACAGCTAGCTAGACTATCTTTTCTCCCATCCCAGAATGCTGTGTGGACTCGCCAGACCCTCCTCTGCAGCGCTGTGGAGGAAGGTCTGGCAAAGCAAGACTAATGTCAAAGCCATGACGTCATATCCAAAATTGCTGAGGTCATGTCTAAGTTACATGGCTCATGTTCGAGACACCGAGTTAATGTCCAAGTCTCCAAGATCATCTCAGAGACTTTCCTCAAGTTACTGAGATCATGTCTGGAGTTGAGAAGATGAGAGAAAGATTAATCGATTAATCGATTAGTTGTCAACTACTAAATTAATCGATTTGAGTAATTTTTTTTATGAAAAGAAAAGTCAAACGTCTCTGATTCCAGCTTCTTAAATGTGAACATTTTCTAGTTCCTTCACTCCTCTGTGACAGTAAACTAAATATCTTGGAGTTGTGTGCTGATGTCATGTTTGACATGCTTAAGTCACGTCTAAACGGGCCGCACTCACGTCATACTCGCAACGCCCGAGCCTCTGAGTTAATATCTAAGTTGCTGAGGTCATGTCCAAGTCTCAGAGTTAATATCCAATTCTCTGAAGTGGCATGTGTATTTGATGAAATCATGTCTAATTTACTGAGCTCACGCTCGAGTCACTGAGTTTATGTCGGAGTCGCTGAGGTCATGTCCAGAGTTGCTGACATCATTTATGATTTGCGGAAGTCGTGTCCAAATCACAGAGGACATGTCTGAGTTGCTGAGGTCCTTTGGGTTCTTTGAGTATCTTTAGTTCATTACCCCCCTTTACCCCTTTAGCTTAGAGCCACTCTGAATCAGAACACAGTCTGATTACTGGAAAGTAAAACCATGTGTTTATAGGGCTGGGACGATATACTTTTGTCCCGATTCGATTCTTTCACGATACATGCCGATTACATTTTTAGCCTGATTTTCATTTATTGCGATTCTAGATGTGTTGATAGTATTGAGTGTTAGGGGATTTTATATTCCATTTTTTTAACAAAAACAACGCTTATAGAGACAATACATCATGAGACATTTCTAAAAACTGATAGTTTTCTAAGAAGAATGAACGTCACGTCAGTCTGACATTTATTTCATTTGTAAAGAACTTTTTTTTTTGCACTTCCTGCTTTTGCTCTGTTATGATGTAGTTGCCGTCGGCGGTTCCGTATACAAACAGAAAATATTTAGGTGAATCATTGGTAAAAAATAAATAAATTGATTCTAGGGAAAAGAATCAATTTTAAAAATCGTCGCAAAAAAACCATCACGATTAGTACAATTTTTGATTTTCCCCCCCAACCACTAATGCTTTGGTTTGTTTCCTTTCATTATCAGAGCACATCTGGCAATAACCACGTTGCTCCTGCTCTCCTTTATTTCCTCCTCCAATCTGGTGATGGTGTTCACAACGTTGCTTCCTTTCTGATCCGGCATCAAGGACAAATACGATAAGCACTCAGCGTCGACGGAGGAGTCGCAGTCAAAAGATGTCTGTTTCCATGACGGCTGTCTGTTTCCATGACAGCTGTCTGCATCTGGCTCCGAAACCAGCTTCTCCACCTTCTCCGCTACCAACATGACGTTTGATATGATGGAAAAAAACGGGTCTCTTCAAGGGCTTTTTGTGTTTTTGGTTAAGGGTGCTGGTTTTCTGGCTCAAAGAACTCTCTGATTTAAATGAGGATTGTCACTCCCACTAGGACCTGATTCTTCACTCCAACTTAGGAATACTTGGAATTGATGGTGGTGGTAAATATTCATGGAAAAAGGACAAGTTTGTGAACGGGCAACACAGATTTTGATAATGAACAACTAAAAACGGTATACACTGGACCTTTAAGTATTGCACACAGGGCCGGCCCTAGACTCTTGGGGGCCCTAAGCAGGATTTGGTTTGGGGACTCTCCACATTGTAACATGTTGCAACCCAGTCTCACGCCAGTTCGTAAATAGTCACGTTATTTTTATTTATTGATACGTGTACAGGTCACGATTTTCTCGTTTATTTCGTGTACATGTCACGATTTTCGACCATTACCATTTCATGAACTGCCACGGGGAAATTAAACGCCACACGACGGCGACATCAACAGGACGGACCGACGGACCGGCATACGCGGCCGCAACGGGGAAATTAAACGCCACACGCCCGCGACATCAACAGGACGGACCGCCACACGGGGATGCGGTCCCCAGGCGCAGGGACACGATCCGTGGTCTCTGTGGCACGCAACAACGGGGACATGAAACGCCACAACAACGGGACGGTTGAGGTTACGAAGAGAATAACGTGGAATGGAACTGCAAACGCAGGACGTGAACCCCGGTCTCCCGGGTGAAAGTCCTGTATTGTTTGACCCATCCACCCCCCCGACCAGCCTCCCTGCGCGGATTTTCATACTACTCCCTACCGTTGTCGTGCTCTGATCATGAAATATGCTTCCCATTTAAATACATTAAATTAAAATTCGTAATCACTACACGAAAAAAAACGACATATTCGTGTCCTGTTCACAAATCAATAGATTCAATAATGTGACCATTTCACGAACTTCCATGAGACTGGGCTGCATGTTGCCACTGATCTTGGCACTAAACCAACTTGTGTATTGTAAATATTAGTTTAAGCACTCATAATGTAAAAATACACATTTAAAGACTAATGTGAGACCTATTAGCAGCAACACTATCTTTAAATAGACCGGCTCTGTTATGAGCTCTATTGTGGGACATTTCAAGCGCTCTTGGGGGCCCTCTGGTAGCCACGGGGCCCTAAGCAGCCGCTTAGTTCGCTTATGGGTTGGCCAGGCTCTGATTGCACATAATACATACAAAAACATCCATGTACCCCTGAAAGACTGCTACTGCACATACAAACACAAAATGTCACAGTTTTTTTGTGGATGGATGAAGCTGTTGGTCATGCTTTCATTATGCTAACTGATCAGTGTATCAACTATTAGCAGCTTCCTGTCATCTGAGGCTTCATTATCTCGTCTCCCTGCTGATTTGCATCGTAGACACAAACGTATGAATCAGTTCGTGCCCTCGTGGAGAGTTTGGTTGCACTCTGCATCCCTGCAGCCAGCGAAGGTTTCACTCCAAAATGAGATTCCCAGCATTTGGAAATGATGACGCCTACTCTGATTAAGGAGGAAAATAATCATGAAAGGCATTAAAGTAAAACTCATTATGGAAATACATTGAATTTATTGACTATTCATGGGATTCGCCTGCAAAGGAGGAGAGAGTTTTCAGAATCGTATCTGCTTAAAAGATACCGAAAGGTGAAGTTTGGATCAATTGGTAATGATTTTAATGTCAGTCCGTCTTGAGATAGGGCACGTCTTGGCGGAGGTCTTCACTCTCCGAGGGCCTTCCTAGATTATTATATTTTTATACAATACATAGAACATAAAGCAGGATTAGTTTGTTTCTAAGAAAACATTTTAGAAGAAAAATAAGCCGCAGTTGTTGCATCTGTCTCTGTTTTAGATTGTCTTTATTTTATGATTTGCATAAAGTAGCCTGGATTCAACTTTATGCAAATGCAAAGGTGTTAGAGCTCTGTCCCCGTCTTGTAACTACGCAATAACCTTAAATAATGGCTGCATTCCATTCAGGTGTGCAGAGTCCTTGTCTTAACCCTCCTAAATGTCATATTTGACCTGTTTTCAAAGTTTTTTATTTCAGAAACATGGGATTATTTTAACCAAATTGCAGAAAAATAACATGGATGGTTCCATACAACGTTCTTCGCAGGTAGTTCACTTAGGTTTCAAAACAGTGACTAAACCTTGACACTCTGTGATTATCCATCAACATATGTTCCTCTGATCTTAACCAAATAATTCATAATTTCATTTTTTTTAACAAAAAAATGTGGCTAAATTTCATATAAATGAGGTTTGTTGACCATGAATTCCCAAAACCAGTGTAAAACTAGGGGTAATAAGTTGGTGTTAGCGTTGAATATATTAGTGGTAGTAAAGAAAAGCTCGAAAAATGTCGAAAGAAGTGACTTAAACGTTGAAAAAAAAACGCCAAAAACGTCATAAAAAGCATTTAAAACGTTAAAGAATTTCAGTCATTTTTAACTTTGACCCGGCGGGAGGACAAGAACAAGTTGCATGGTCAGCAGTAAGACAGCACTACACAACGGTTAATGGCACACTATCATTAATGTTATTAGTTACAATGTTTTTTTTCCTGCTGTGACAAGTCAAAATGTCTGCAATAAAAAGCCTACTGAAGGCTTTCGAGCAGACAGTGAGCGTTAACTTCTTGTTTTTGGTCCGTAGTACAGTTCCTGTTTTCACGGTCGAGTACATTTTTGGGTCCCGTGCAGACCTCAGCCCTGGCCCCCGGCCCCCGGCCCCCTGGCCCCTGGCCCCCGGTTCCCAGCCCGAGGTGAGGCCAAGGTCTGCAGGGTGGAGGTGCTGCAGTGCCATCCATCAGCTGCCAGAGCTCTAATTATGCAGCAGAGTCCTAACCAAGCGTGAGATGTCATTACACAGATGGAGCTCCAGAGGAGAGAGTCTGTTTGTCCGTGTGTCTGTCACTCTGCATCAGTGTTCATTTGTGTGTGTGTGTGTGTGTGTATATTCATTATCTGAGGCAGTGTAGCTAGAAGAAGCAAAAATATCTCAGGACAAAGTCATGAATGCTTCCTGACTCTGATTCTGTCGATGTGTACAGTTTGGAAAGTTCAAACCTTTTTAAACGATGAGCCATAAATGGTTTGATGCATCTAACACTGTGTGGAAAAGGAGAGCTACCTAAGTCAACACATTCTCATGAATGGGTTCATGTGACACCATGCAAAAACGTATGCACAACAATTCGTATAATATCTTATGAAATTACAGCGACTGCCGGCCAGTCACGTGACAGTAAGTTTATCAGTCTTTACAGTTAAGTTTAGCTGAAAAAAGGTGACTGAGCTGGGTACAGAGCACCGTGAGGTGACGGTCCTTTCAGCGGGCGATGCAGTTTAGTTTGTATGTGATATCGTACAATAACTTATGCACAACAATTCGTATGTCTTACAGAAATATAAAGTTAAGTTTAGCGGCCTTTACAGGCCTTGACACACCGACCCAACGGCCGACCGTCGGCAGAAAAGTGCCTCGGAACACACCAAAGTGACGCCGACTTGAGCGTGCGTTCTGCGTGTGCGCGAGACGTAATACTCTATCTCCATAACAGCAGGCGGCGCTAATCTGTATTATCGCCCAAAAAATGAAAACCGGAAATGACAAACGCGTCACATGGGTCTGGCTTCTCCAGCCGAGCATAATGGCGGCTCGTTCGGAATAACATCTCATATTGTACTAAAATAG
The DNA here is from genome assembly GCF_008315115.2 of Sander lucioperca. NCBI lineage: Eukaryota > Metazoa > Chordata > Actinopteri > Perciformes > Percidae > Sander > Sander lucioperca. Next base: position 3,658,076 of record NC_050191.1, read on the forward strand.
TTCACCGAAACGTGTTTCTGAAAACATTTTAAGAGAGAAATAGGCCGTGCAGTTGCTGAATCTGTCTTCATTTCAGATCAACAAAGGTCAGTTTAAAAGATTTTCGTCAGATTTTGAGGAGCGTTCGTCGCTCATCCCGCTCGTCATTTCCAGGTTAGCACTCCACCAATCAGATTGGTCATTGAGTCCGACTGCCCGCCCTCCGATTCAACAAGTCAAATCGGCCAAAATGATGTCAAAGTCTCACTAGTCCACACAGCATTCCGGGACGGGAGAAAAACGTGCTCTGGTTTATTGGCATTTCTTTAAACCAATCACAATGAGCCATGGGTGGCGCTAAGCTCTGCACAGAGCCGCTGCTAAATAGCCTCGGGAAGGAACTTGTTTTGTTGGAACATGTGTACGTTCAAAAGTAGTTTTAGTCGTGCAACAGAAAACTCAGATTGGACAGATAGTCTAGCTAGCTGTCTGGATTTACCCTGCAGAGATCTGAGGAGCAGTTAACCATAGTCCTCACAAATCCACCAGAGTTTAGAACGGCAACACAAAGAAAGCAGAAGGTGAAGGACATCGGCGAAAAGACATGCATCCTGCGGAATTTCCTGCGGCACCGGAGCAATCCCGGAAGTGGAACGTCGAGGATATAGACTAACTCTTTCGTAGCTATATGTGTGAGTGGTTCATAAGAACAGCCTGCCTTAGTACAGTTTTCTGTGCATTAGAGACCTGTTTTATTTTGATCACAGTTCAGGATGCAGACTGATGTCATAAAGTGGCGTATGTTTGACACGGCAATTCGTATACCATTTTTGGCGTGTTATCAAGACGCAAACTCGTTTTTTAGCGTGTTTATCAACGCTGTTTGGCCTCCATTGACTTACATTACCTTGCAATTGCGTGTGAAATGACGCTGTAGCGAGTAGTATGAAAGGGCAAAAATTCGCATAGGGAGGTTGGTTGGGGGGGAGGATGGGTCAAACACAGGACTTTCACCCAGGAGACCGGGGATCGCGTCCCGCGTGTGACTTTGTGTCCCGCGTGTGATGTTTCCTTTCCATGTTTGTTTTAACATGCCACGTGGCTTTAGAAAGTGCCACGTGGCGTGTATGTTTACGCTGTGACGTTGCAGACTGCCGTCCGCTGTATAGAGCGTAGACATACACGCGGATAGCTCAAAATGCGTACAGATAACACGCCACTTGGCTTAAGAAAGTGGTGTGTATGTTTACGTGAAGTCATGATATCATGTTGCAGGATGTGTGCCTCAACAGACAGAAAGTCCAGAGGAGATCTGACTAGATGCTGCAGCAGAAGCCAAATAAAAGTCTTTGTGTCAGAATTATCATAAAAAAAACAGTTGACATCAGAGGGAAACACTCAGCGGACTGCAGCATCAAACACCACAGCCCCACCTCCACCTCCTTACCAAAACTGACACATAAACTCTGTTTAATTGCTGCTTTCAGTGTTTGAACTCTGCACCACGAGCGCCCGCCATCCTCATTAGGAGGAGAGGTGAATGGTGGGAAGAATCGGCGGGTGGTTGGACAGCCCCGCTGTGAGCGCTGATGTTTCAGAAGGCAGGAAACCGGAGACGAAAGACAGGACAGACGTGATGGAAGGGAGAGAGAGGGAGAGAGAGAGAAAAGATGAGAGTGAGGAGAGAGACGGCGAGGGAAGGGAGCGAGGAGAAAAGAAGGAAGACCGTGAGGGAATCGGAGGACATTTCAGGAAACATAAGAAGCAAAAGATAGACAGAAACAAAATGAAGAGGAGGAGGAGGAGATGGAGAAAAAAAGTGGGAAGATGAACAGGAGGAGAACGTAAGGTGGTCGAGGGAATGGAAGGAAGATGAATGATGGAGACAGATGGAGAAGAAGAGGAGAAGGGAGAATCAGCAGGAAGCGAAATGAGGAACATCTGTGGAAGACAATGACAAATAAAGATGGAGAGTGAGAGCAAGAGTTGGAAATTAAAATCCCCATGCCTTAGAAGAATCAATCACATTTTTGTTTTTGTCAGAGCTTCACTTTTGAGCAAAATAGAAATTTTGAGCATATCAAATTTGTATGCCATTATTGGCGTGTTATCAAGACGCATACTCGCTTTTTAGAGTGCTTATCAACGCAACACGTTCTCACACTCATCTTGTAAAATATGGACACTTGGTCAGGTGCCGTTGTCGTTCTTATTGACGCTAAAAGTCTCCTTTAGCGCTATAAGTAAACGTGCTTGGTCGGGACTATTGCCGTCCCTTCAGCGCTTTAAGTAAACGTGCTTGGTCGGGACTATTCCCGTCCCTTTGGCGCTTTAAGTAAACGCGCTTGGTCCCGTCCCTTTAGCGCTTTAAGTAAACGCGCTTCGTCGGGACTATTCCCGTCCCTTTAGCGCTATAAGTAAATGCGCATGGTTGGGACTATTGCCGTCCCTTTAGCGCTATAAGTAAACGTGCTTGGTCGGGACTATTGCTGACCCTTCAGCGCTATAAGTAAACGTGCTTGGTCGGGACTATTGCTGTCCCTTTAGCGCTATAAGTAAACGCGCATGGTTGGGACTATTGCCGTCCCTTTAGCGCTATAAGTAAACGTGCTTGGTCGGGACTATTGCCGTCCCTTTGGCACTTTAAGTAAACGCGCTTGGTCCCGTCCCTTTAGCGCTTTAAGTAAACGCGCTTCGTCGGGACTATTCCCGTCCCTTTAGCGCTATAAGTAAACGCGCTTGGTCGGGACTATTGCCGTCCCTTTAGCGCTATAAGTAAACGTGCTTGATCGAGACTATTGCCGTCCCTTCAGCGCTATAAGTAAACGTGCTTGGTCGGGACTATTGCCGTCCCTTCAGCGCTATAAGTAAACGTGCTTGGTCGGGACTATTGCCGTCCCTTTAGCGCTATAAGTAAACGCGCTTGGTCGGGACTATTGCCGTCCCTTTAGCGCTATAAGTAAACGCGCTTGGTCGGGACTATTGCCGTCCCTTTAGCGCTATAAGTAAACGCGCTTGGTCGGGACTATTGCCGTCCCTTTAGCGCTATAAGTAAACGCGCTTGGTCGGGACTATTGCCGTCCCTTTAGCGCTTTAAGTAAACGTGCTTGGTCGGGACTATTGCCGTCCCTTTAGCGCTATAAGTAAACGCGCTTCGTCGGGACTATTCCCGTCCCTTTAGCGCTATAAGTAAACGCGCTTGGTCGGGACTATTGCCGTCCCTTTAGCGCTATAAGTAAACGTGCTTGGTCGGGACTATTGCTGTCCCTTTAGCGCTATAAGTAAACGTGCTTGGTCGGGACTATTGCCGTCCCTTTAGCGCTATAAGTAAACGCGCTTGGTTGGGACTATTGCCGTCCCTTTTGACGCAGTTATGTTAAGGAAAAGGTTGTGGGTGGGCTTACGGTTCCGTGACACGTGGGAACTACGGGACGGTTGGGTTTAGGAAAGGGTCGTGGGTGGGCGTACGGTTCTGTGACACGCGGGAGGAAAGAAAAAAACGACTACAGCAAGTGTGACAAGCGGGACGCAAACCCCGCTCTCCTGGGTGAAAGTCCTGTGTTTAACCCATCCACCCCCCCAACCAACCTCCTTACGCGGAAATTCGCCGTTACATACTACTCTCTAAATCCTATCTAACTGCTGCTCTCCCCGGTGCGTTACACAAACAGAGTACTGGCTGAAAGACGCCTTTTTCGTCGCATCAGACACTGACAGCCACGGGGTGGTGGATGGGTCAAACAACACAGGACTTTCAACCAGGAGACCGGGGATTGTGTCCCGCGTGTCACGTTTCCTAAACCCAACCTGTCTGCTGTATACGGCCCTCAAAATGCATACAAATAACACGCCACGTGGCTTTAGAAAGTGGCGTGTATGTTTACGCGAAGTCATGATGTGACGTTGCAGACTGCCGCCCGCTGTATACAGCGTAGACATACACGCAGATAGCTCAAAATGCATACAAATAACACGCCACGTGGCTTTAGAAAGTGGCGTGTATGTTTACGCAAAGTCATGATATCACGTTATGGCATTCTGGTGAATTTTTCTGCAACAATCTCTTCTGCATCAAGTTGTGGTGCAAATGTCTTTATTTATGTAAAGCAATTATAATAGGTTTTTGGGGAGGGGTTACACTGGCCAGTTTTATTGTAGTACATTTACCTCTGAAATGTAGCCCAAAAGTGCAGTACTTGAGTGAATGTACTTGCTCTGCTCTCAGTCCTGAATGTATGTGGTAGAAATGGGACACTGTGGTGCTGCGAGCTGCCTGCTGGCTGTTAAAAATGCTGTTCAGGTCTGCAGCAGGCAGAGATCCAGTGAGGCAGACTTGAATCCCAAACACACATCCTGCCTCAACAGAATACGTCTTCATCCACACGTTACACGTACACTGTTGGGGGCGTCACAGGTTGTGTCTCAGCATCAATAAATCATCACAGACATATTAAGTAAAGACAGAATCTGGATCAGTTTTGGAGGGAATATGTGCCGTTTGATCCTCATCAGCAAGGGGCTGATGGGAAATGTGGTCTCCATTTGATGAAACCCAAAACAATGACGGGCGAACATAGCGTGTGCTTCTGCTGTATCACTTGATTACAGCGAGCCAAAGTGAAGCCCTCTGAGATCTGCCACAGGCCAACGAGCATCTGCATATTTCTACATAAATTAGCTCGTTTCTTTGGCTCATTTCTTCACTCTGTATCACACAGTATCTTTCACATCGTTTGCTTCGGGGGAAGCGGAGCTCCCTCTGTGATTCAGTCTGCAGTTCATAGGAGGAATCATTATTACGTGGGCGTGTCGTAATTGACTAAGAAACAAAAAAAATATCTACAAAAATCTCTATTTAGTGCCAGAAAATGTCAGTCTTTCCACACAAAACTGACTTTGATTTGATGACTTTTGCAGGACTATTGATTTTTTATTTATTATGACTTTCTGTTGGACTTATATTTGTTGGTCAAATGAGTAAAAACAAACTTTATTCCTTCTTCAGAAACACCCAATCTCATAAATCCTTTATCAAAACAGATTTTTGTGTGTGTGTTGTGTTGCTGTTGTGTCTGAGGCTTTGTTGAAAAACTCAATATGGGAAAAAAAGAAGAAAACATCAAACAGCCAAGGTGTGGATTTGGTTTCAGTAACTCAGGCTACATTTCCATCGCTACGTTTTGGTTTAAAAACAAATATCTTCTGCTACATTTCCCCCCTCTCATTCCCCCTGCTCTGGCGTTTCCCCCTCTCATTCCCCCTGCTCTGGCGTCTCCCCCTCTCATTCCCCCTGCTCTGGCGTCTCCCCTCTCATTCCCCCTGCTCTGGCAATTCCCCCCTCTCATTCCCCCTGCTCTGGCGTTTCCCCCCTCTCATTCCCCCTGCTCTGGCGTTTTCCCCTCTCATTCCCCCTGCTCTGGCGTTTTCCCCTCTCATTCCCCCTGCTCTGGCGTTTCCCCTTCTCATTCCCCCTGCTCTGGTGTTTCCCCCTCTCATTCCCCCTGTTCTGGCGTTTCCCCCTCTCATTCCCCCTGCTCTGGTGTTTCCCCATCTCATTCCCCCTGCTCTGGCGTTTCCGAGCCCCTAAACCGGAGACATTTGAAAACCCTTCTGACCCGTTTTGGTTTGGAATCTGCGGGGTTGTGTTGCTGTCTCAACAACCACAAACGGAGACCTTTGGCAACACAGGCACTGACGCCAACGTGTCACCACCTGATTGGGTCTTCTCGGTCATGACATCTCGTTCTCTTTGACTAATCTACTAACGTTACCATGGCAACTACCAGCAACGGGTGGAGCATACATGCTGCCTCCTGTTTATGCCCAGTATACCAGAATGTTAATGAGATATTTTGGTTTGGGCGTGTTAGTTTAAACGGAGATTAGTTCTTCTACTGGAGCTAAAAACATTTGCGTGCACGGAGATCGCTTTTCGCTCAAAACTCTGCTTAAAAACCAAAACGTAGCAATGTAAACATAGCCTCAAAAACATTTAAATGAATTTGGTTGGATCCAGTGTGCTCACGTTGGAATGGGTGTAAGCAGCCATTAACATGAAACCATAAAATACCATAACATTACGACTTTTTCAACAGCTTTTCTCGTCTACATTTTGGCAGCTAGACAATCGAGCCCTCCCTCCCAAAAAACGTCCACATAAGTCGTTTGTTCAAGCAACAATTACGAATTATATTTATGTTTATAGCGACGGCGCCCTCTAGTGGCCGTGGTAGTTATGAAGGGAGCAAAGCAGGAAGTAAGGTGACAAAGTATTAGAGCGCAAACACAGGACTCACCAGAAGTGAAGTAATGTCTGATTTTAATCCAAACCATGATCTTTTTTTGTGTTTTTTTGTGTGAGTTTTTGTGCCTAATTGTAACCAAACTATGTTAAGGTATGGAACGTGAAAAGGACCAAAACGTGAAATTCAGCGATGTGTTTAAAACTTACGTTACGTTCTCTGGTTTAGACAGAAAACACTCCTGTGAGTCGTATTAGAGGGTAGCAACGACCCATCTCTGTCTCATATTATTTCTTTACATTTTTTGTACGAATTTCTTCAGTGACACTGTCAGTCAGCACTGCCTGTCTATCTGTCTTTCCGTCGGTCTGTCTGTCTTTCTGTCTGTGTCTTTCCATCTGTCTGTCTGTCTGTCTTTCCGTCTGTCTTTCTGTCTGCCTGTCTGTCTGTCTGTCTGTCTGTCTGTGTCTTTCCATCTGTCTGTCTGTCTTTCTGTCTGTGTCTTTCCGTCTGTCTGTCTGTCTGCCTGTCTTTCTGTCTGTGTCTTTCCGTCTGTCTGTCTGCCTGCCTGTCTTTCTGTCTGTGTGTCTTTCCGTCTGTCTGTCCATCTGTCTGTCCGTCCGTCTTTCCGTCCGTCCTGTCTGTCTCTCAGCTGTATTAAATGTTAATCAGCCTCCTGGAGACTCAGCTGCTCTCTCCGGCTTCGAGTTTCTTAATTCAGCTCCAAATATTCTCCTCATTCTTTATGCAGAAATCAGTCTTTAAAAACCTTTTCAAAAGCTAAAGCTCTGCAGAGAGACATGCCACGCTCCCTAAATACAAATCAGACAGACAGATAGCTATTTTTAGAGTTTGAAGTCTTGAAGGTGGCATCAAAGGAAGGGTCATCCTCTGGGGAGGTAAAGTGCTGTCAAAACGTAAAAATGTTATTGTATTTTGACCACTATGAGATATTACTACACCTGATGGTGACTCTGGAGGAAAGGTTAAAGGGGCACCAAAAATCATCATAATTCTTCCTCTGGGGGACAATAATATGCACAACACATTGCCAATTTGGTCAGCGGTTGTTTTGATGAACTTGTTAGTGAATAGCTACAGTACTTACTGATTAACATTCAGCAGATACAGAGCAACGTGATCCTTCATTAGGAGGTGTGTTTGTGTCCAAAACGTACATGAACTATATTTAAAACATGTACAGAGATCAAGTCAAGTCAAGTAGAACTTTATTTGGAAGAAGTAGTCATTACTAGTTAAAATAGTAATACAGTGTAGAAATTACACGTAAAGGTCCTCAGTTAAAATTGAATTTGGGATAGAACTGCACTGTATTCCCCCTCTGGGGATCAATGATCTGTACACGTTAACCAGCATGGTGTGTGTGTGTGTGTGTGTGTGTGTGTGTGTGTGCGTGCATGCGTGTGTCTCTCTGCAGCTTGGATCAGACGCCACTGTTACCACGGGGAACCTTAGTTTGATTGATGGCAGCTGCATTTACACCATCAACTTCTCTGTGAGAATCCAAAATGGCTGCTGTTTCCACGGAGACAACAGATTTTCCCCTCCCCACCACCACTGCCGCCGAGGAGATGAATGAAATATTCTCATTCTTCCACGAGAGACAGAGAGGTCACAGGATTTCGGATTTTTGTTTAATTTTAAGCTGAACTGGAAGTCCATTTATTCCTGTTAGAGAGACCCATGTTGCCTTCATGTTCCGTCTGAAAACACAGTTACTGTTCAAGAAAGTTTGATTAGATCGAGGCTGGATTCCAAACTGACTTTGGCTTCATAAAGAAATCCTGAGTTGGATTCTTTTTATGTGGAAAATTATGGAAATTAGAGATTGGATGAATTTAGATATTGATGGATAACGCTCCTGTGGGTCGCATTAGAAGGTAGGAATAAACGATCCTGTTGTCGTATGGTTTGGAGGACTTGTTGAGATTACTGTATGCATTTTGTTTTTTTAAAGATTAATTTTTTGGGGCTCTTTATTTCAGAGTAACAGTGGATAGACAGGAAAGGAGGGAGAGAGATGGGGGATGACACGCAGCAAAGGGCCGCAGGCCGGAGTTGAACCCGCGCCCAATGCGCCGAGGAGTAAAGCGTGTTTTACACTAGACGCATCCAAGGTGGCGCGCGCCATCGTGACATCAAAATGACGTAATATCCTGCTGGCGCGCCCGATTTATGACACGCAAGCAGAGGTCACGCACGGCTCTTTTTTTTCAGCGGCGCGCGACAAAGCGGAAACGGGAGGCCTGAACGAGTTCGCCGACAACCGGATGCCAGGACTCTGCAGTGACTGCTAGTCTCTCTTGTAAACTTACTGGTTAAAATGAGTTCTTTTATGGTGAATGAAAGGCTTGATCCCACCAAGTAGGTCATCCAATCAAATCGAAGCATTGACGGCAATGCTGCTGCCAGTTCTGCCGTTGTTTACCTTTTTCTTCTTCTTCTAGTTTGTAAAAATAGCAAAGTCGGTAGCCTTAGCTAGGTCATTAGCGCCACCTCTGTTCAGGAGAAGACGGCAACTAGTGTCGCGACCACCAGCGCGGGTATAAATAGTCACGGCGATCCCATGACGTCACATTTGCACGCGCCAGCTGGGCTGCGTCTAGTCTATAAGACCCTTAAACCTCCACACATGGACTCGTGTTCCACCAGGTGAGCCACCCAGGTGCCCCAAATGCCCGGATTCTTTAGACAGTGTTGTCCCCCAACAATTTCTCAAATTTCCTACGCTGGATATAAACTGTGTGTAAACCGGTTGTGCAGTAATGTAGTTAATGTATATACATACTGAGAACAGATTGGAGACCGAAGTGCATATAAATATTTGACTGTAGGCCTATAACAATTAGTACATAATTGTCTAATCCCAATTTTTTTTTTATATAATCCCCGTTTCTTTGTGTGTTCTTTGAATTGCTAACAAGGTCCTAAGAGGTATGACTGTTGATGGTAGTTGGTAGTTTTATGTTCATTTAAGACAAAATTACAATGTCTTATGATAATAAAGAGGCGTAGTTTACTTCATAGGCTGTGTATTTGTGATATTAGCTACATTATCTGGGTCACATGACAATGATATATAACCAAAAGATGTATCCTGGGTTTCATTCAAAACTGTAATTGTTATGCAAAAGCAATACATAAATAAGTATTTTTGAATTTGACTGAAAGAGACAATTATATTATTAATCGCAATTATTTCTGAGACACTTAATTGTACAGCAACATTTGGAAATGTTACAGCTCTATTTGACTGTGATGGATAAACAGCTTATAAACAGGTAGCCTAGTAATAATAAATATATATAAATACTGGGATGGAAACAGGTATGAACAGGGAGTAAGTTGGTGGAGTCAGACTTATTTTATGTATTTTATTAGACGATACTTTTACACACGGAACAAAAAAGTTTGTGTCGTTAGAAACAGATAAAGCAACGATAAAGCAGAATTTTTTTTTTTTTAAATATAATTTTTTATTGTTGCAACAACATTGGTACAAGTTTAAAGTCTGTACAAATCATAGTTTTTCAAAAAAATGTTCCTGCTCATTTTCCCATTGATCCACCCCCCCAGCCTAAATGCCCAACAACTCACCCCACAAATTCTACTTTAACTAAAGTATAAGTTACCTCTGTCGGAATAAAAATGTCACTGTCTACTTCATGAGAGAGAGAGATGCGACTGCGAAGTGAAGAAGATTTCGCCTTCACCATTACCTCCTCTTCCTGTCGGTGGTGATTGCGTGCGCCTCTGATTGGCGATTCATTACTTCAATACTCTCTCCTCCAGCTCCGCGGCCGTGCGAAGATAGGAAGTGACCTACATAGCGCGGCGGCTCCCTCGCCTCGGCTGTCGTTTGCATTTCAAGGGGCGATGAATAATTTACGCGCACACGACTCCCAAATCTCCCACATCCGAACATCGAGCGCACAGCCCGCCGCAACATGACAGGCCTCAATAACGTTAGATAACTGAATTCAAATATGGATTTCTGTGTGTGTGTGTGTGTGTGTGTGTGATGGAGGAGGTGGTTGGCTTTGAGGAGGTGTGAGGAGGAGATCTTCGTGCCTGAGGCGCCAACGCTTGGAGAAACCACAGGTGAAACTTTGAAAAACTGTGAAAAAGGAGGTAAAAGAAGAAGATGAAGAGGGGGAGGTGAGAGGAGGAAACAGGAGAGGAGAGCAGAAGAGAAGAGGACGAAGAAGGAAGGGATGGATTACGGGAGGAAGCGAGAGAAGAGGAGGAGGAAACAAGCCAGAAGAGGATTAGAGAGGAGGAAATAAAAAAATAAGAGGCGGGGAGGAGAAGAAACAAGAGGCGAGGAGGAAATACGAGGCGAGGAAGAGGAGGAAATGAGACAAAAAGAGAGGAGAAAACGAGACAAGAGAAGGTGACGGGGGGAAACGAGAGGAGAGGAAATGAGGTGGGAAGAAGAGTGGAAAACAAGAGGAGGGAAGATGAGGAGGAAAAGGACAAGTGGGTGAGAACAGGACATGAGAGGAGATGAAGAGTATCAAGGGAAGGAGAGGGGGAAAACGGAAATAATAACATCAATGAAAGGAGGCAGAGGAGAAAGAGTGGTGGAGAAGGCTCGAGATGAGAGAGGATGAGATGTGGAGCGAGCAGATGATGAAGAGAAGGGGAAATGTTGGAAAGATAAGAAGTCGAGAGAGGAAGGAGAAAATGAGAGAGAGGTGAAGAGGAGTTGGATGCAAGAGAGGAGTCAGCTTGGTGTTTTTATGCCATCCAGATGTTTGTTTTACCCATGATGCACTGCTGTGTGAGAGACACCCACTGTGTTTGTGTGAGCCAGCGGAATGACCCACACATACACACACACACACACACACACACACACACACACACACACACACACACTGTACGTTTCACTATCTTTGTGGGGACCCGTCATTGACATAATGCATTCCCTAGCCCCTTACCCTAACCATCACCACTAAATGCCTAACCTTAACCCTTATCCTCACCCTAACCATAACCTAATTCTAACCCTAATCCTAAAACCAAGTCTTAACCCTCAAACAGACCTTTAACCTTGTGGGGTCCAGCATTTTGGCCCCACAAAGCTGTACGGACCCCACAAGTATAGTTTATTCCCAGTTTTTTGACCCCACGAATATAGTTAAACAAGAACACACACACACACACACACACACACACACACACACACACACACACACACACACACACACACACACACACACACACACACATGTTTACAGATCATTGATCCACAGAGTGGGAATACAATGCAGTTATATCCCAAATTCAATTTTGAATGCAAGACCTTTGCGTGTAACAAAGTATTTCTACACTGTATTATTATGTTAACAATTTTACAGCTGTAAACAAAAACACACAGACGGGAGTCAGAAAGTATTGAGAGACTAACATATGCTTAGATCATTTCATGAGATTTGATGACCAGAAATATACAAATTGTTGACTTGTTTTGGTTTAAAGTTGAAACCTTTACCTTGAATATCGTAGTATTCGACTGTTGTGTAAGTATAAAAGAATCAGCTGTGCACCATCTGCATGTTAAGAGATGAGGAAGGGATGGAGGGACAAAGGAAGGAGGGAGGTTAGGAGGAAAGACTAAAGGATGGAGGGAAGGAAGGGAAAGGACAGTAGGAAGAAGGGTGGATTCATTGTGTAGCTCTCTGTCTTCACTGTCTCTCTTTCTTTCTTCTATCTGTCCGTCCCCAGACCATCAGTATGGGTGTGTGAAAGAGAGAGTCAGGACCAGAATATAAAGCAGGGGAGCAGAGACACTTGGGATATATACAGTCTGTCCCAACACTTCGGCACGCCCCCAGTTTGGAGAAGCAGGCAGGAGTATCGACTCTGTGTCCTGCTGTGGGGCAGCAGCTAAACACATTTTAGAAACCTAAAAAACAATCAATAGCAGTTTAAGTGTATAATGTATTTAGAATAATTTCCGGCTTTACCTTGCTGTCAGACAGCCCTTTATGATGGGGAACTGTGGGAAATATAATGGACATCTGGTATGTCGGGGTATGTGGAGAAAAGTGGATGCATTGAATTCTGACGCTTGGTCAGATACAGACGCAAAAATCACCCTTTAGCATCTGTACAGGACGCCCCAGGCCAAGCAGAGGTTTGGCCACGGCGCTGTAAGATGTTGTAGTATGAAGAAAGACAACGAGTAGACTTTCACCCAGTAGACCGGGGTTTGTGTCCCGTTCTTGTCCCGCGTGTCACTGAAACGTACATTTTGTAACCCCACCCATGCACCATCTTTTCCTACACCTAACTGTCCCGTTCTCGTTCCGCATGTCAGTTAAAACGTACGTTCCGACCCAGAGCGTCAAAAAGTGACGGCAAGAGTCCGACGATGATAAACGAGATTAACCATAAAACATTTGATGCAACGCAAAAAAACATTTTGAAAACTGACACCGCGTAGCATAGGTACAGGGCTATTTCATACAGACTTGTTGCTGACAGAGTGACAGAGTCAAAACACTGTAATTTCCCCTTGCGGGATTAATAAAGTATACATTATTATTATTACATTACGTTATTTCATTAAAATCTTGTACAAAGAGTTTAAAGCCTGGAACCAAGCCAACCAGCTACGAGATAGTGAACGGTATGACCATAAAACATTTGATCCGGTTCAGAAAACATTTTAAAATCTGAAAAAAGGCAACGACTGTGTATAGAAACGATCAAAGATGTCAGTGGTAGCAGCTCGCTAGCTCCATTTCCATGGTAACATCGATGTTGCGCTGCTTTTCTTTAAACAAAGTTGATTTTTCATACGAACTTCTGGCTTCTACCGGGGAATAAACCTTCGTTTCACAATCCCGTAGCTCATGGTCAGCCTACTTTGGATTGTTTAGACATTATGGCTAATTATCAAACTCCTTATGGAGAAAATGAACAAGATATTCACTCCTGGATCCACACTGTTGAGCTCTAAAGGGATACAGCATATGGAGGGGTATAAATGGTGGAAAAAGCATCCTTTTAATCCGACTTTTACTTTAGCTTTAATATTTAAGTAGTGTAGAGTAGCAATAACACAATGGAAAACTTCATAAATACAAGTTAAGATTAAAAAGTTTCAACTCAAGCAAACAACAAAAAGGTCAGTGGTAAAAATAACATGAGTAAAGATAGTGAAAGGTGTTAATTATTTGATTTGAGGGGTTGCCATGTAAACAGAAGTGTTATGTCGATGGTTGTCATGGTTCAATCTGCTCCATGTAAAGTATATTTAGCTGATTTAGTTCCAGCATTAAAAGGTTCTGTGGTGCCACAGCAAGCTCCCAGTACAGGTTATTATCTGCTTGGAAAAGATTAACGTAGGTCATTTTAAAGGAAATATTTTGTTCTGTTTTTTTTTAGTTGAAAGAGAAGGTTGCACTTCAACAATGGAGATTCTCGGTGGAGTGCTAAACCAAAAACTCAAAGTCCAACAGGCATGTTTCAAAAAGTAAAGAAAAGGTTGCACCTTGCAAGTTCCCTGCTGTTTTGTGCTGAAACGCGTTGATATATTGTGATGTGAGCCTAATTAAACAAGTGAAATTACATTATTTTGTCCATGCTTAACTTGGGAACTTGAAATCCGTGTGTGACAAATCCCATAAAAATACCAAAACCAACTAACAGCTAAAACTATTGAAAAAAATTGCGTTCGCTAAACCCACCAGACTCCATGTAAATAAACAGTAATTTTAGCATCGTAAAATACACTTCATTCAAAGTCGAGAGAAACAAAATAAAACTATGAAAAGCCGTTTTGGAGTCGTCTTTTCACTTTTCCAACCATCACAACTCTAGTTTTGATTGAAATAAACACATAGTTTACCGATTTACATGTGAAAATATGTTGGCTCTATACACGCTAAAAGTATTGTTTTTTGAAATGGAGTGTTGTGGGTTGAGCTCTAGCGACCTCAGAGCTGCTTCTGGTTAAACAGAAAGGTCTTAAAATGTCTATCTCTGTAGGGATCCTTTCCATTATGTTGTCAGACACACAGCCTTTTAGCGTCAAAAACAGCACTTTTAGTGGACGCTAACTGACACTGAACATTTGCCCCATAGGGTTACATTGCAGCCCGGTCGGTGGCTGCCGGTTACAGCGTTCACGCTTAAAGCCCCGACACACTAACCCGATAATCGGCCGTCGGACAGTCTGGCGAGGTCGGTGACTCGAGTCTGTTTGGTGTGTTCCGTGCCGTCGTCCGTCGGAGTTGGCCTTCATTTTGGCCGACCTGACGTGCTCGGTCGGAAGGCGGGCACTGCAGGCAGTCGGACTCAAATGACCAATCTGATTGGTAGAGTGCTAACCCGGAAATGACGAGCGGGATGAGCGTGACTAACGCCTCTCAAAATCTGATGAAAATCTTTTAAACTGACCTTTGTCGATCTGAAATGAAGACAGATTCAGCAACTGCAAGGCCTATTTCTCGCTTAAAATGTTTTCAGAAACACGTTTCGGTGAACTATTTTAGTACAATATGAGATTGTATTCTGAACAAGCTGCCATGACAGTCTGGCTTTGAATTTCCGGAGAAACCAGACCCACGTGACGCGTTCGTCCAATCAGCTGCCGTCGGCAGTCGGCAGTCGGCAGTTAGCATCGCTTCGGTGTGTTTTCCGAGGCACTTTTTTTGGCCAACTCGGGGATCAGTCCGAGTGCCTTTTCTGCCGAAGGTCGGCTGTCGGGTTGGTGTGTCACCAGCTTAATACTGGACCACTTTCAAAGATTGTTGTTCCTATCCAACCCGGTCTCACACCAGTTCGTGAAATGGTCACGTTATTTTGATTTATTGATTTGTGTACAGGTCACGATTTTCGAAAGTGACCATTTCACGAACTGCCATGACACTGGGCTGCTCTGGGGGATGCAACAACGGGGAAATTAAATGCCACACGCCAGCCACAACGACGGGACGGTTGTGGTTAGGAAAAGATGAACGGGTAAAGGAACTGTCACACACAGGAGCCGCCGACAACAATGGGACGGTTGTGGTTTGGAAGAGAATAACGCGGAAAGGAACTGCAACACGCGGGACGCGATCTCCGGTCTCCGGGGTGAAAGTCCAGTGTTGTTTGACCCATCCACCACCCTGACCAACCTCCCTGTGCGGATTTTCGCCTTATCAATACTACTCGCTACCGTAATCGTTCTGTCATCACGAAATATGCCTCCTATTGAAATACATTACTTTAAAATTTGTGCTCACCACATAAAAATAACGACATTTTTTTCAGTACACGAATCAATAGATTCAATAACGTGACCATTTCACGAACTGCCATGAGACTGGGCTGTCCTATCAGTCACTTACACACAAAAACATTGGAAAATAGGGTCCAGCTGGTCACTGTAGTTTTAATCAAACAAACAGGTGAAAGGATACATTTGATGGGAACTATTTTCAGCGGCGGACTAGAGAGTATTTACTTACATTTATTGAAATATCTAAGTACTGAAAAGTATGGAAGTTTATGTGGGAATATGTAAGGAGACATGTTTAATGATATACTTTAAATTGTAGATGAACAATCTGGTAATAGTGCATTGGAGTATATGTCAAGGTATATTTAGGTATGGAAGTACAATATATTGTAGTTTATGGGGAGTATAGTGGTGTATTGGGAGGTGAATGAGGGTATATGAGGTATAACGCTGTAATCAGCTCACTGCAGGAGGGAAACCAGTGGAGCTTATTAGCTTCTGCAGAGAGAGAGAGAGAGAGAGAGAGAGAGAGAGAGAGAGAGAGAGAGAGAGAGAGAGAGAATGAGGCTGACATTCGCTCTGTGTTTGAAACGCGAGACTGTTAATCCTGTGCAGCCAGGAGCTTTAAGCTCTCAGAAACACACACATACACATTGTTGTACTGTATTTATGTCCTTGTGAGGACTCTCAACTGACAAAACCACAATTTCTACCCCCTAACAATGTTAAATAGGGCTGCAACTAACGATTATTTTCATTCGTCGATTAATCTGTCGATTATTTTCTCGATTTATTGATTAGTTGTTTGGTCTATAAAATGTCAGAAAATGGTGGAAAATGTCGATTAGTGTGTCCTCAAATGTCTTGTTTTGTCCACTACTCTGAGATATTCAGTTTACTGTCACAGAAGAGAGAAGAAACTATTCATATTTAACAAGCTGGAATCAGAGAATGAATCGATAGTAAAAATAGTAGGTGATTAATTTAAAACTAATCTTTGCAGATCTAATGTTAAATAAATTCTAATTCTAACTTTAACCCTTGAACAGCCCTTTGAAGAAATGATGACCAGACGAATGTTTGTTTATCTGTCAGGCCCACGACCCTTCTGGTTGACTCTCACTGCTCTCATAGTGTGGTTTAGGGAGTTAATATGCAGCTAGTCTTGCTTTGCCAGACCTTCCTCCACAGCCCTGCGGAGGAGGGTCTGGCTAGTCCACACAGCATTCTGGGATGGGAGAAAAACGTGCTCTGGTTTATTTTATTGGAATTTCTTTAAACCAATCACGATTGTCTTGGAGCAATGGCAACGGTGCGCTGCAAAAAGGCCTCAGGAAGGAACTTGTTTTGGTGGAACGTGTGTACGTTCAAAAGTAGTTTTAGTCGTGCGACAGAAAACTCAGATTGGACAGATAGTCTAGCTAGCTGTCTGGATTTACCCTGCAGAGATCTGAGGAGCAGTTAACCATAGTCCTCACAAATCCACCAGAGTTAGAACGCCAACACAAAGAAAGTGGAAGGTAACAGACATCCGGCCGAAAAGTAGGACATCCAGCGGAATTTCTGGTGACACCGGAGCAATCCCGGAAGTGGAACGTCGTAGATATAGACTAGTATGCAGGTAAATGAGCAGGGCGGGAAAGAAAAATGGCTAGAATCAGGGCGTGACATATGTGTAAATGCAGGCAAGTGACCATTGCCTGCTGAGGAGATATTCATGCAGGATGTGACGCACACGGACATCAGTTTGCTGGTTTGTGGTCCATTTGAATCGTTGTGGTTGTTGGTTGCTGGATGGGAAAATGTTTACTGAAGAGCAGAGAAAGATGGCCCATCAGCATCTCTCTTGTGGGGCAGTTTTTAATTTCCATGGCCAATATCATACACAACCAGCTGGTTAGAGACATCAACAACCAATGTCTCCTCCATCTCAGCTCACTAAGAAAACTACAGGCAATGACGGCCAGGTGGGGTCAACTGTTGCTGGTCAAAGTTCACTGAAGTCGAACTCCATGCGATGCAAAGATGCAACTATGCTTTGCCACCAGAAATGAATGTTCTATCCGCCCTTTTTCTTCGAATCAAGTGAACAGGAGGAGGATATTCACCAATGTTAATTTCACGCATGTGTGACCGCGCCCTTATCACTCCATTGAATGGGCGTTATCAGTGGTTATCAGCCTCATAGATATGGGTCAGGGGCCAGCTATTCCTACCACAAGGTTCAGAAGGCCGTTCTCATCTATTCATACGGCAACGGTCGCCGTTAGCTTGGTCTGGACCCCCTTGGCGTTAGATTTTAACGCTCTGGGACACCCGTTATGAATTCAAACAAAATGAGCGTTACTTGGTTAGGTTTAGGCAACAAAACTACTTTAGTTAGGTTTAGTAAAAGATTGTGGTTTGGGTTCAAATATTTACATTCATGGAGTAAGTTAAGAACTTTACACAAGAAATGTTACGTACAAGAAAAAAAAAAAGTCAACGTTGACACCTGGTTTCACACGGGACAAGAACTTCGGTCTCCTACGTTAAAGTCCTGAATTTGTTTGACCCAATCACCATCCCAACCTTCCTCCTTACCTGGAGTTTTGGCGTTTTAATACTACT
The DNA here is from genome assembly GCF_008315115.2 of Sander lucioperca. Taxonomy (NCBI): domain Eukaryota; kingdom Metazoa; phylum Chordata; class Actinopteri; order Perciformes; family Percidae; genus Sander; species Sander lucioperca. The sequence continues at coordinate 3,676,166 of NC_050191.1, forward strand.
CCCTACAACTGTCTCTCTTCATACTACGTCATTCTACAGCGCCCCGGTCGAGCAGTTGCTCTGAGCGTTTAGTATTGACGCGGATGGGTGATCCAGCTTAGCAAAGGATGATATTGTCTCCTGAACCAACTAGGAGATAGAGAAGGGACCTCCTCTTCATATCTATCGTAGTGATAACAACTGATAAAGCCCATTCAATCGGCTGATAACGTTCAAAGTGAGTGCCTCAGACTGATATTGTGACAGTTAGACATTATCGTAGATGTCGCTGTGTTACAGTCATTTTTGGGCAGTGGTGGCCTAGGGGGTTAAGAACGTGAGCTTGGGACCGGGACCGGGAGGTCGCCGGTTCAATCCCCAGACCGGCAGGATAAAATCTGGGTGGAGCAGCGCTTGTCCCTCCCTCATTAGCCTTGAGCAAGGCCCTTAACCCCAACTGCTGAGTGGAGCTGCTCAGTGATCAGCAGATCAGACTGTGATTGTACTGGGGAGCTTCCAGGTATGAATGTGTGACGGTGTGAATGTGACAGGTCGTCGTTGCAAATGAGAAATTGTTCTCAATCGACTTACCTGGATAAATAAAGGTTAATAAAAAGATATTTACGGACATAAATGATGGGCAAAAATACAATTTAAGTTGTAATACTGTAAATAATAAACCACAATTATCCTTAAACAAGAGCTCTTGAAAAGTTACTGATTGAGCCTTCAAACTGAATAAAACTCAATCGATAACAAACTTGTATATTCAAATAAATACAGCCACATTATCTCCTGTTTTAGTTCCTCTGCCGATGCAGGAGGGCAAAGTGCAGCGCTCGCCGCCCATGCATGCAGCCGGGGGAGCGCTCGGCGGCAGCCATCTTTACGTTCTTATCTCGCTCCCATACGCCCCCCCGCAGGCCAGGCTCAGCCCTGCTGTAATTGACTTTCTCCCACTGAGCCTGGTGGAGGCTTCAGGCTGCAGAGCTGCACTGAAAAACCTATTACACACTGCTGCACACCTACACACTGCAGACCTATAGAGAGAGAGGGACGGAAGGAGGGAGCGCGGCTCCGAATTCATCCGGAGAAGTCGACGACATCCGTCTGTTGGTTCATATCCAAACAGGTAGGAACGGCAGAAATCTGACTAACCAGCTTAGATCAGTGTGAGGATGACAGATTTGTGTGTGTGTGTGTGTGCGTGCATGCATGTGTGTGTGTGCGTGTGTGTGTGTGTGTGTGTGTGTGTGTGTGTGTGTGCATAAAGGTGTGAATGTGATAAGTATCTGTAATCTATCACAGTAAACATCACGCTGCTTTCATTGTCAGAGTTATGTGAGGAGAGCCGACAGCGAGGGCCACACTGAGGAGGAAGACAAGGTCACCTTCTTCTAGTTTATCGTCAATTCTTATGGAAAAGTTTTAAATTCAATTAACAGTCGGCCATGGCCACGAAACAAACAGGCCGGGTGAAAAAACAAAGAGGGGGGGCGAAATAACTTGTACATTGTTAATTTAGTCTAATAATAAATTCCATCAGCAAGGCAGGGACATGTTCAACTTTTATAATAATTGTAAAATAATTGTAGAACGTTAATCTCGCGATAAGAAAATTGACGCCGTTAATAACATGTTTAACTGACAGCACTTAAACACGTTATTAACGGCGTTAATGCAAACCCATTTTAACGGCGTCAATTTTCTTATCGCGAGATTAACTTTCTTTTTAGCCTAGCAAACTTTGTAGTTTTTTTCACCTGCTGTTGCAACAACTAGTAATGTTAGAAAAACTACAACACCACACCGGATCTAGCTAGACCGGAAACTAAACAACAGGCACGCCGCACACACTTGTTTGGGCTTGCGAGCCGGCCAAAGAGTAGTAGGCTAACGTTACGTTTTGAGTGGATGGCGAGCGCGAGATGCCAAAATGGATGCCAATAAGATTCTGAATGGAAAGTTTACTTTTAAAAAGTTGCCAAATGGTTCCATTGACAAGACCAAAGTGATCTGTGTGTTTTGTCGTTGTGAACTGAGCTATCATCGCAGCACGTCCAGTCTGAAATACCACTTGATGGCCAAGCACACAGCTGATGGCCAAGCACACAGCTGATGGCCAAGCACACAGCTGATGGCCAAGCACACAGCTGATGGCCAAGCACACAGCTGATGGCCAAGCCCACAGCTGATGGCCAAGCACACAGCTGATGGCCAAGCACACAGCTGATGGCCAAGCACACAGCTGATGGCCAAGAACACAGCTGATGGCCAAGCCCACAGCTGATGGCCAAGAACACAGCTGATGGCCAAGCACACAGCTGATGGCCAAGAACACAGCTGATGGCCAAGCCCACAGCTGATGGCCAAGCCCACGGCTGATGGCCAAGCACACAGCTGATGGCCAAGCACACAGCTGATGGCCAAGCCCACAGCTGATGGCCAAGAACACAGCTGATGGCCAAGCACACAGCTGATGGCCAAGAACACAGCTGATGGCCAAGCACACAGCTGATGGCCAAGCACACAGCTGATGCGAATTCTCCGCCCCCTCGTCAAACCAGGCGACAAAAGCACAAAGCAAGCCGATCCACTTTTCCATGTTGATAAGAGCATTAAAATGATAAAAAATAATGGGACAAAAAGAAATCAAGGGATATTTAGAATAGATAAAAATGTGCGATTAATTGCGAGTTAACTATGACATTAATGCGATTAATCGAGATTAAATATTTTAATCGTTTGACAACACTAATTATTATTTATATAATTTGCCTCAAGGTGGCTTTACAATCTGTACAGCATAGGACACCATCTGTCCTTAAATAGAGGGTGATGTTTTATATTCCACTTTGACAGGCCATTTCTTGCAGCCTATTCCCAAAGCAAAGCAAAGCTGCAAAACTTTTAATGTGAAAATTCGTATCTTTTTTTCTTCTTTTTATCGAGACAAAAGGTGGTTGACGTTTTGAGTAGGCATTCACGAGAAGTTTGAGTCCTTTTCTTTTCAAGCCATTGTCCTTAAAGTCCTTATTTTAGTCTTGTCTGTCTCTGTCACTAAAAAAAGCCACTATTTGAAAATTTACGGTAAATCTAATATTATGTGTCCATCCAAGTTTTAAGCAAATTTTCCAAAAGATGGAAAAATAAAATGCAGATAAGAGCATCTCTATCAATTACTCTTTATATAATTAATTCAATTATGTTTTATTCTCCTGTTTCATCTGTCTTATTCTCTTTTAGTTTAGTTTCATTTTCTATTTTATATTACTCTTTTTAAATTCTGCTCATGTCTTTATGTATCATCATTTTTCCTTCATAGCTTGTTTCAATGCCTTTTATGTTTTATGTAAATGAATTGCCTTGTTGAAAGGTGCTGTACTGAAAAACTTGCTTTTTTTCCTTTCACAGTAAAAGCACCAGCTGAAATTAAATAGAAACTCAACCTCCTGAATGTGATTCTGGCAGTGATGAAAGCCATACGCTATAAGAATAATGATTCAAAAGTTCATGTCTTTGTGCATCTCTGGATTATTATATGCTAGTCAAGTTGAAGTGCCAATAAATGTGTTTATTATTAAAAATAAAGAACTATTTCCAAAGGAAAAACGTCAAAAATGTCAAAGCAAACCAGAGCCTATAGGAAACTAAAGACATTTTCCACATGGTACCTGCTCGACTCGCCTTTTTTGGTTTTCCATTATGATAAAAGTCCCTGGTACCTGCCAACAGGTACTTCTTTTAGTATCACCTCCGTCGAGGTTCCAAACGAGCTGAGGAGATACCAAAAGGTAACGTGAAAACCTGCAGACTTCTGATTGGTTGGAGAGCATTGTCACTAATCACTGCGTCATCATTGCTATAGCGACAGACGGGGGGGGGGTGTCCTGAAGAAACCCGTCATTTATAAATAGTTTAGCAAGCGGTGTTTTTTTTGCTGCCTCCAGCTTCTTTTGAAACTAAATTTGTCTTCTGGCAAACAGCCACATGCCGAGAATCACACACCTTCCACGTTCTGTGTGTGTTGCGTTAGGTCATGGCAGTTTCCTGCAGCGTCGCTATGACGACCAGCCACGCTCGCCTCACGCATGAGGCGGTACTAAATCTGCAATGGAAAAATGAGGATGGGCTAGAGCTGAAGATCTTTGTCTTAATTTCTATCATTTTAAATGGCCTCGGGCCTGGCTCGGCCTCAGGCCGGGCTCGGCCTCGGGCCTGACTCGGGCTTGCGCTCCAAGTTGTGCGGTCAGAGTGATGCATTTCGATTAGCACGAAAATTGTGCTAAGTGCTGAGGAGGTGAAACGGAGGCTGGCCTCTGGAGGACTTATTTTATTTTTTTGTTCCAACTTCCAAGTGACCTACAGCCTCCGTTAGTCATGAATAAATTACGTTAAAAAATGTATAAATGACTCCTTCTTGACAAAAGGCAAAAGAGCTGTGTGCGTGCGCACATTTGAATAATGTTGCCTTTTGGGCTCGGGCTGAATTCTGTCGGGCTCGGGCCTTGTCGGGCCGAACTTTTAAGGCCCGATTACAGCTCTAGTCGGGGCACCGCGGCCGAGCTGAGCCGAGCTGAGCCGAGCTGGTACTAGCGGTGGGTAAGCGCCAAAACAGAGACACTGAGAGGAGGGCCGGCTTTTATGGGCTGCAGGAAATTCCGCCGGATGCATGTATTTTCCGTTACCTTCTGCTTTCTTTCGGTGGATTTCTGAGGACTATGGTTAACTGCTCCTCAGATCTCTGCAGGGTAAATCCAGACAGCTAGCTAGACTATCTGTCCAATCTGAGTTTTCTGTTGCACGACTAAAACAACCTTTGAACGTACACATGTTCCACCAAAACAAGTTCCTTCCAGAGGCTATTTTGCAGAGGCACCATGTCTTTTTCCAGTGCTTAGCGCCGCCCAAGATGATTGTGATTGGTTTAAAGAAATGCCAATAAACCAGAGCACTCCCATCCTGGAATGCTGGGTGGACTAGCCAGACCTTCCTCCGCAGCGCTGTGGAGGAAGATCTGGCGAAGCGAGACTACTACAACTTCAATCAGCATCTTCAACCTTTTTACTTGTTGCTCAAACTGAGTGAACTGAAAATGGATCTGTGAGTTAAATCTATAACCGAAGACTGAAACCTCCAAAAGAAAGCAAAGAGAGTGATACAGAGAGAGAGAGAGAGAGAGAGAGAGAGAGAGAGAGAGAGAGAGAGACCTGTGTTTCTTATCTCAGTCTCAATGTTTTATTGAAGGCAGAGTCTAACTAGGTCACCCTGTTCAAACTAAGCTCGCTCTGCCTCTCTCTCTCTCTCTCTCTCTCTCTCTGTGTCCTCAGTTCACTCCGGTCCGCTGACGGAGAGATGGAGGGAAGAAGAAGAGAGGTGTGGAAAAAGAAGGGGACAGATGAATGGAAGGGTCTAGACAGTCAGAAGAATGGGGATAAAAGAAGGATGAAGGGAGGAGTAATAGTGAAGGGAGTAAGTAATCAGTGGAAGAGGTGAAGGTAAGAGAAGTGTGGAGGACAGGATTGAAGAAAGAAAGGAAGAAAGAAGAGAAAGGATGGAGGGACAGAAAAGAGGTAAAATGTTGAGAATTGAAGGGAAATAAATAAAAAAGGACACAAAATAAAGGTTTCTTAGAACCATGAAAAAGTTCCTCCGGTCCGAAAACGCTGAATGAAACCTTTTAATTTTGTTGAACCGTCTCAAAAGCTCTGTTTTTTTCAATCTGTTTTATGATCTGACACCACCATGGTTAAGGTTAGGCTAGTCTATATCCACGACGATCCACTCCAGGGATTGTTCCGATGCCGCCGGATGACCATCTTTCCGTTACCTTCCTCTTTCTTTGTGTTGGTGTTCTAACCTCTGGTGGATTTCTGAGGACTATGGTTAACTGCTCCTCAGATCTCTGCAGGGTAAATCCAGACAGCTAGCTAGACTATCTGTCCAATCTGAGTTTTCTGTTGCACGACTAAAACTACTTTTAAACGTACACGTTCCACCAAAACAAGTTCTTTCCAGAGGCTATTTTGCAGAAGCGCTGTTGCTCCATCTGGCACTTAGCACCACCCATGATGACTGTGATTGGTTTACAGAAATGTCAATAAACCAGAGTACGTTTTTCTCCCATCCCAGAATGCTGTGTGGACTAACCAGACCTTCCTCCGCAACGCTGTGGAGGAAGGTCTGGCAAAGCGAAACTAAGGTTAGGCCAAACAATACTTGGTTAAGTTTAGGGAAAGATCATGGTTTGGGTTCAACGCATTCTCATGAACGGGTTTGTATGATATTGTATGAAAACGTACTTTATGCACAACAATTCGTAAAATAATTACGGGGAGCGCAGGTTGGTCAGATTACGACTGGTCACAGTGACAAGTTTGACAAGTGACAAGTCCAGTGGTCTTTACGGTTAAATTTAGACAAGAAAAGGTGACTGTGAGCCAGGTACAGAGCACCGTGAGGTTATGGCCTTTTCGGCGGCTGTTGCAGTTGAGTTCAGCCGAGAAAAGGTGACCATCATGCGGCGAAGACAGTTAAGATTGGACACTAAAACGACTAGTTAAGATTAGAAAAAAGATTCTAGTTTGGGTTAAAACACCGGTTCTCTTAAGTTGTACTCAATGGGACATGAACACCCGTTTTCCTTGGTGAAAGTCCTGTGTTTTTAACTTTAACTTCTTCAGGGACAAGAACTTTGCTCCTCTGCTTGAAAACCATGTGTTTGCGCTCTTTTACAGTCAGTGTGATGCATACAGTATAATAACAACCCGTTCTCTAGCCTGGCTCTGCCCTCCTACGTACTTTAGCTCAATTTTCATTTTCCTTCAGTACACCGTCTAGGTTTGCGGTATATTCGTAATCAGATTTTTTATTTGTCATTGTAAAACATTGTCACAATGAAATTTAAGTGCTACTCCTTCCGGTACCTAGAATTACACATTCATACGCACACACCATGCCCTTCCACAAACCATACCCTCACATACACATAATGGGACAGGTGCTTCTAGTGCATAGTAGTATACATTCATACACTTTCTCACGCCGTACTCTCACACCAAAAAATCTTTTTTTTTTTAAAGATCACAGTACTGGAATAGTGCAAATGCAGTGCAAAACAGACCAGATAATCATTCAGCATGATGAAGTCCTATTTCTGTAATTGATTGTTTAGAGTTGTGATGGCTGTGGAGAAAAAAGCAGTCTCTTAACCTGGATGTGCGGGTTCTGACGGACCTGTAACGCCTTCCTGAGGGGAGGAACTGAAAGGGTTCGTGGCCTGGGTGGGAGGAGTCCTTAATTAGGTTTATTGCTCTGCTGAGGTAGTGGGATTTTGGCGGCCAAGAGGCGTAGCCTAATTCCTGCTGGAGGGCTTCATCACTTGACCATAAAAAATGTTGTCTGGGGCCCAGGCTCTGAAACAACTGGTGCTGGTGTTTCTCTAGGGGAGGACAGTCTCTACTAAGGATTGGGGGGGAGACTCTGCCACTGTGAGTGCACGCTGCTCTGTTATTCAGACTGAACGAGCAGAACCCCTAAACTGACCGGTGTGACCAGTTTTCCTCCATGTGACCTCCTTACAGCTGCCACACACAGATGTTGTAGAGCGGTTTGTAAAAACGTTGGCACAGGATTTAGAAAAAGGAAAACATTGTCTATTCTGTATTTACTTCTGCTTCCTGTCGCCAAATAAGAACTAAAAGTGGAGAAGCAGCGTTAATTTTTTGGAATGCACCACATAATCTGGAACCAACTCCCAGAAAACCGCAGGTCCGCTGCAACTCTCAGTTCTTTTAAAGATTATTTTTTTGGGGGGCTTTTCCATTATTAGATAGTGACAGTGGATAGACAGGAAAGTGGGGAGAGAGATGGGGGATGACACACGGCAAAGGGCAGCAGGTCGGATTCGAACCCGGGCCGCTGCAAAGGACTCAGCCTACATGGGGCGCACGCTCTTACTGGGTGAGCTAGAGGCCGCACCAAATCTCAGTTCACTTTTATTCTTGTATTTCAAAGCCGTCTTATCCTGTTTTCGCTGTTTTTATATTCTCTTTCATTATAATAATGAATGTTTTTAATTGCTTTTAACTGCTCCTTAATGGTTTATGTAAAGCACGCTGAACTGCCTCGTTGTTGTAATGTGCTATACAAATAAAGCTGCCTTGCCTCGCCTTACTTAATCTGGGATTTTGTGAATGGACTTTGGTGCAGACGCTGTGCGGATCTTTTTGAGAAGGGTAAGTGGTTCAACAGCCCATCCAGTGGAGGGGTCTTCTCAAAGACGTAAAAAGATAAAAAGCAAGCAACATCCATCCTCTCTGGGTCCTTCACAAACAGACCTTTTTCACTTGTTCTCTTGTGTTGCTGGTTTTGTGCGTGAACGCTGTTCAGTTGTTGTTGCTGCTGTCTGTTGATTCTGTGTTCCTTTGGTTGTGGAGTGCACCGAGACCAAGTTTAATGGTAACATTTTTACACTTTAAATACAAATTGATTGATTGATTTGACAATCTAACAACCAGGAAGTTATTTTAATAAGAAAATAAAAAAAATTTAATACTTATAATACCAGGATGTGAATAATAAAAGGCTAATAAAATTAGAGTCTAAATTAGAGTCTGACTGCTTTGTTACACAGAGCTGAACAAAGGAAATTACACACTGATGCATTTCGACGCCTAAAGAGACTTTTGTGTGTGTGTGTGTGTGTGTGTGTGTGTGTGTGTGTGTGTGTGTGTGAGACAGAGAGAGAGAGAGAGAGATCTGGTCTGTGCAGGGTGGGAAATAGAATAATTCAGAAAGAGAGAGAGAGATGTGTGTTAGAGAAAGGCAGGGAATGCATTGCCATCCTTGAGGAGCTTGCATGCGCCCGCACGCACGCACGCCCACCGCTGGCTCTCCATCGGGCGCGTCGCCGTCTTTGCGTGCGCGTCCCTGAGTAATAAAAGAAAAAGAGGAAGAAAAAAAAAAGCAAGAGGAGGAAGGAAAGAGAAAGAGAAAAAGAGAGGTAAACCCGCCGTCTTCTTCCTCTTCCGCTGCTGCAGTGTCTGATTCCCCCTCCACCATCTTCATCATCATCATCAACATCCTCTTCTCCCTCCTGTCTCTGTCCGTCTGTCTGTTTGTCTGGGTCTCCCCCCTCCTCTTCCTCCTCCCTCCATCCAGTGAAGGCACGGCCAGATATCACGGCGACAAAAGAGAGAGAGAGAGAGAGAGAGAGAGAGAGAGAGAGAGAGAGAGAGAGAGAGAGAGAGAGAGAGAGGCTGCAGACTTTCCGACCAGAGGAGGAAAAGGGAGAGGAGGAAGAAGAGATACTGTAGAGGAGTCTCCATCTTCGCCATTCCAGTATGTTTTCTCTTTTCTTTCTTTCTATAACATTCCTCATAGCACTCATTAACTGCGTCTGACGTGATGTAGCCTGCGTGCGTCTTTGAACGCGCCTCACAGCTCCGGTCACCTCTAAAACATCCCTGTAACGTTCACTGACCGAGTGTGTCAGTCACGCTTCTGTTGTCTCGCAGCGCAGATGTGTTGACAGTCTCCTATAATGCCTCTGGAATCAGCTCTGACATGTCTGCATGCGTCATGCTTCTGTGGTTTCAAGGCACGTATCTTCTGACATTCCTATATTACAGTTTTGTTATAATGTATCACGATGCGAAGTTATAGTCTTATTTTTAGCTTTACCTTCTATGATATCTCTGTAATGAGCTCTGAAAGTGTGTCTGCATGTGTCATATGATACTACTATAGTGTGGTAGGCATGCTTCTCTTGTTTCAGGGCACATATCTTATGATATTCCTGTAATATTTATGTTATTATGTGTCATAATGCGGCGTTATATAGTCTTATATTTAACTTAACCTTCCATAATATCTCTGTAATGAGATCTGAAAGTGTGTTTACATGTGGCAGTGATGCTTCTGTTGTTTCAAGGCACGTATCTTATGATATCCCTGTAATATTTTTATTATAATGTGTCATAATGCAGCTTTATAGTCTTATATTTAGCTTTATATTCTGTAATATCTCTGTAATGAGCTCTGAAAGTGTGTCTGCATGTGTCATATGATACTACTATAGTGTGGCAGTGATGCTTCTCTTGTTTCACGGCACATATCTTATGATATTCCTGTAATATTTATGTTATTATGTGTCATAATGCAGCGTTTTATTTAGCTTTATATCTGGAATAATGTTGCTACATTCCTCCAGTGAGCTGTGCTGCTCCGTCTGCTGTGACCCGATGGCACCTTTTGACATTTATGCTCATGTTTTCATTATCATAGCCGTATATAATTTGTGTTATGACTTTAAGACGCCCATGGTGCTCCATAATATCTTATAATATGTCCGTAATGTTCCTACAGGGTGCTGTGTGAAGGCTGTATTGTTCCGTATAGCGGCTATAGAATGGAGGATAATAGGATGTGATAATCCAGGCTGGGACCGCTGTGTGTGATATGTTATATTCCTACAGGGTGTCAGTGTTCATATTATGGCTTTAATGCTTTCCACAGTGTGTCTGTGTTTCTAATTAGTGAGTCTGCAGTGACCTTACGGCACCTTTTTTTCATTTTTTTATTTTCTCTGTTTGCACACGGACATTTGCAACAGCATCCGTGTCTGAGGACTAATAATATCCATGAAGTTTTTTAATTAATTTGCATGAATCTTTGCAAACACACGCTTGACTTCTAAAGTAAAAATAAAGGTATGTTGACATGAGTTTATGTTGCAGTATAACAACTGAATATAACATATTAAAACTAAACCTGAAACACTGAAATTAAACAAAAACTAGCAAACACACTGTAAAATATGTAACTCAAACTAAACTTAAATTATATTTAAAAAAAAAAAAGTAAAAACTTAAAAATTCTGAACTATTACAGGATAACCTTACAGGGTCCAATGGATTATAATCAGGGTTCAAAATTCACTTTTTCGTCCACCAGCCGAATGGCTATTCAATGTTCAAATTTCACCAGCCACTCAATAGAGTACCATTGTTTTTTTGGCTGGTGAGTGTAGCAAATCTACCAGCCACTTGCATATTTTACCAGCATTTGGCTAGTAGATGGTGCTAATTTGGAACCCTGATTATAATGTGCTCTTATAGTAAGTGTACTGTGGCCATATCAAATATTCTTCCTATTTAAGTCTGTATCAGAGTGTCAAACTTGATATAAAAACTGGTATTGGTGCAAGAAACTAAATATCAGCAGTGAAGTGGAGGCTCCAAGTTGAACATCAAAGACTGTGAGGATCTTGATCACAAAACCAAAGATGAGAAAGGTTGTGTGGAGCTGCTGCCTGTATATTCAGGATCAGAGGAGTGTTGAGCGTAGCTCTACAGACTCACTCGCCCTGATGTGTTTTCGAAGGAATGATTGAAACTTGACTTTTTCGCTCTCTGACGTCTGTCTGTAGAGTAATGGAGAAAATTACAGAGGGAAGGCGAGAGCGTGCAGTGATACCTAAGCATGCTTTATTTCATATAAAACACATTTCTGCTTACTGTTGTTTGCAGTTTTATGGAAGCGTAGTGCTGCTGTCACATGATTATTAATGCTTCCACTTGCCATAAGTGTATTTGTGTACTGTGGTTTAGTGTTCTGCCACATAAAAAAACATCAAGAAAAACGTCTTATTACAATAAACTTTTCACGTAATACCGTGATACTGATAGGTTTTTCTTTTTCTGCAGTGGCAGCACTACGCTTCTGTACAGTTTTGATTTGAGAACAGGCTAAATATTATTTGTTGGATTATGTTAAATGCTTTTTTTATTTGCATTGCAAAGGGGTCTAAAATATTTGTATCTACCAAAATGGGGCCCCTGCAGAAAAAGTTTGGGAACCACAGCTGTTAAGTGATGATTGAGGGATTATTTTTATTGTATGAGTCTTGTCATTGTTTTTACTCGCTGTGCCTTTAAAGCTGCACTACATCACAATCAGCAACGCATTCTCATGAACGAGTCTGTATGGTATTGTACGAAAATGTATGCACACCAAGACGTATGATATCCTACGAAATTCAATTAAATTCAGTTACCCGAAAATAGGTGACTTTGAGCTGGGTACAAAGCACCGCGAGCTGCTGGTCGTTTCGGCCGACATTACGGTTAAGTTTAGTCCACAAAATATGAGCGTAATATGAGAGACGAAAGTTAAGATCAGGCACCAAAACGACTAGTTAAGATTAGGAAAAAGATCGTGGTTTGGATTAAAACACTCCTAAGAAAACATAGGTCATACTCAGATTCTAGTCAGAACATGAGTCTGATTCTGCTCCATTGGGCTGTGATTATGGGGCGTGTTTCAACCGAACGAGGACAGAAAATGCCTCTGCACTCAATTGGATAGACCTACAACCAATCAGAGCAACGGCGTATGTGACGTATGTTGAGCGACGCATAGTTGTCAACAGAACTCAACTGCACGCATGCAGGAAGAAGAAGATGAGTGTAAACGATCTTTGCCGGTGTTGTAAAAAGAATTTAAGGATACACAGAGTTACCAACACGATCATCATTTTTGAGAGAAATAGTAAAGGTGATTGCATATACGAACAAGTTCTCCGTTTAGGATTAGAACTTGACAATACAGCAGACAAATCTTATTGCATTTGTCAGTCCTGTTAGAACTTAATAACAAGTGGTTGATTACTGTTGATCATCTGTCCATCATCGTATAAAGCCCGCCCTGACAATCTGATTGGTCCGAACAGCTCTGGTTGGAACTCCGCTCTCTGGCTTGAAAGTCCTGTACGTTTACGCCCACCCATCCCCCTCGACCAACTCCCTACGCGGCCAGCCGCGTTCTTATACAGCGGCTGTCAATTGTAGTGAATACAGAAAATAAAAACGTGGAATGATTACGAATTACAGTGCTTAACTTTTTGTAGCTTTTTGAACGAATGGTTCATGAGAACAGACTGCAATCAGTGCTGTGTGTCGAAGGTGTGTTCAGTTGGCTCTGCTGCCCTTGAGTTACCAACGATATTGATTCATTTTGTTCAGCAGTTCACTGTAACATTGGTTTTTAACTGCGAAACCAATTCAAGCATGTTGTTTGTCCAAGGGTTTGTCAGTTAGCTTGTTGTTTTTCCAGTCAGTTATTGAGCTCGTTTTGGTTATTTAGCTCGTTAGTAGTTTAGTCAGTTCGACATTATGGGTTCAGGAAACAGTTTCTGCCTCTATGCTTAGAAGCTATGGATTCCAAGGACATCCTTCTCTCTCTCTCTCTCTCTCTCTCTCTCTCTCTCTCTCAAATTCAATTTCAAAGGGGCTTTATTGGCATGAAAGTTTCAATACCAATCTTGCCAAAGCCTCAACGTACAATCTGTCCAAATATTTGGACAAAACACAATGAATAGTTACATGAACATTTACACAATATTAGGATAATTTATATCGATTATATAAATCTATTTTGTATGGCAAACATGAAACACAAATATGAAAAAAAAGTCATTAAGCAATATGAAATAAATATAAATAATAAATTCTAATAAAATAAATTAAATTCTAACAAAAATGTAAAGACATTTAAATATACAAACTATGAAAATTAACACAATATTAGGATTGATTTGCTATATATACATACAATATCTTTTACTTCTTGTGCAACCTCTGTGTGTGTGGGTCTCTTTTCTTTCTTTCTCTCTCTCTCTCTCTCTCTCTCTCTCTCTCTCTCTCTCTCTATATATATATATATATATATATATATATATATCAGCATTATATCATCTTCTTCATTGTGGGGTCACAACAATACTGGCTGAGTGACTGGTGGAGATGGGACAAAACACTAGCCTGGTTCAGTCCAACCTGCTCTGAGGCTCCGGCAGATGAGCCAGCTGTTTTGCTGTTTAAACACTGAGCTCAGGTTAACTTGGCGCAAAAAGTAATGAAAGAGAAAAACTCCTTTATTTCCTGTCTGCTCTCTGCGGAGCCGGAGAGTCGGAGTCTGGCGATCATTCATAACTGCCGACCCAAATAAAGATTCCTCTTGTCTGCAGCTGAACACCACATGTGTGTGACAGAGGATATTAAATGCAGCTTACAGTCCGCCATCATACCAGACTGGTGCTCACAGATAGAGTTCTCCATTCACACCTGTAGCTCCGAAGACCTAATCACAATGTATGTTTACCAGAACTTCCGATTAGAAAACTCCTGCGTCCCGCACATACAATTTAACGGAGCTAAAGCAAACGGGGAAGGATGAACAACTGGATTTACTCTCATCTCATTCATCTGAAATGTATGTTTGATGCGTTCATATGTCAACACTTTGACTAACGTTAGCTTGGAGAGCTAATTTACCTGTTGGGCCACAGACTTAAGAAAATGACACCACCCAAACTAGCAGTCAGTCCGACTGACCGGTGGTGAGATGTTGCTGTTGCTAACGCTAGATTTGGTTTATCAAAGACGCTAGCAAAGCAACACAGAACAGAAAATAAGCTGAGCAGAGACGAAAGATAGGTTGGACCTCCGTGTTTAACTATAAATCTTTAAATGTTTCAGTTACGGCTGAAAATGACAACAGAAAAAAAAAACAAGTTTGCAGATTTCACATATCTCCGCAGTTCAAATCAACTGCCATTTGTCTAACCCGGAAGTGATTGTTGTGTTAGCGTGACGCAGCAGTGATTCGGTTTATTCACATCACAGCTCAGTCACGACCAGGACTAGCTCTCTGTGATGAACTGAACTGTGTTTCAACGTCAGTGAATGCAACCTGAGGGTTACCGTATCTGTGTCTATAGCCACAACGTTCCACTTCCGGGATTGCTCTGGTGCTGCCAGAAATTCCGCCAGATGTCCCTCTTTTTTCGGCCGGATGTCCGTTACCTTCCTCTTTCTTTGTGTTGGAGTTCTAAACTCTGGTGGATTTCTGAGGACTATGGTTAACTGCTCCTCAGATCTCTGCAGGGTAAATCCAGACAGCTAGCTAGACTGTTTTCTGATGCACGACTCAAACGACCTTTGAACATACACATGTTCCACCAAGACAAGTTCCTTCCAGAGGCTATTTTGCAGCTGCACCGTTGCTCCGTCCCATGCTTAGACGATTGTGATTGGTTTAAAGAAATGCCAATAAACCAGATCACGTTTTTCTCCCATCCCGGAATGCTGTGTGGACTAGCCAGACCTTCCTACGCAGTGCTGTGGAGGAAGGTCTGGCAATGTGAGACTACTGTATTCCTGTCTGTTCTGACATTTTACTCACTAACTTAATTGCAAAGATCTGGGGCACGTGCAATCTCAGAAACGGTGTGCACCGTTTTGCTGGGGGTTCCTGGTTGAATGACGTTTCCTCGGAATAGTGTGAAACGGTGCGCAACAGGCTTTGAAATATCTTTTCTCTCGTTTGGTGGGTGCGTCTCTCGCTCATTGGCTGTGTCACAGGTGATACCCAATCAGCAGAGACCACCTGTCTGTAAACCCGTGGTAATAAAAAGGCAGAGCGCACCCCGGGTTCAGTTTAAAAAAACGTGTTGCTACGTTTTGTCGGGGCTGAACGTGGCCCTGTAGTTACAGCAACAACGCTGAATGCAGCTTTACAACAAACCAAACCGGGGACCGTTTCAGCAAATTACCAATATGCAAACTGGGATTTGCAACATTACATCGTTTCCTCTCACTTAATTTGACACAAATTAATATCAAAGCCCACTTGTTGCATGAGCATTAGAGCTTTCTGAAACATGATGCTGCCACCATTTGCAATCTGTGTGTTACAAATTGATTTTTGTGTGGTTACGACAACAAATACTTCACTCTCTAACCCTAAAGCTCCTTTTAAAACTACCTTTAAATCCGACTCTCAACCAGGCAAAGAGCAGATACTCGGCTGCTTAATCAGGACTTGTATCTACAGTAGAGCTGCAACTAACGATTATTTTCATTGTCGATTAATCTGTTGATTATTTTTCTCAATCAGTATGAGTTTTTTGGTCTCTAAAATGTCAGAAAATAGTGAAAAATGTGGATCAGTGTTTCCCAAAGCCCAATACGACGTCCTCAAATGTCTTGTTTTGCCGAAAACTCAAAGATCTTCAGTTTACTGTCACAGAGGAGAGAAGAAACTAGAAGATATTCACATTTAACAAGCTGGAATCAGAGAAGTTTTAGTTTTTTTTTCATAAAAAAAAACACAAATGGATTAATCGATTATATAAATAGTTGGCAATTAATTTAATAGTAATAGTAGTAGTAACAACTAATCCATTAATCTTTGCTGTAATCTGCAGTGTTTGCTCGATGTTAAACGATTCAACATGGCCCGTTCAGCAGTCAATCCCTGCTTATCTAGCCTAGTCTATATCCACAACGTTCCACTTCCGGGATTGCTCCGTTGCCGCCGGAAAATCCACCTGATTTCAATTTTTTTAGGACGGATGTCCGTTACCTTGGGCTTTCTTTGTGTTGTAATTTTTCCAGACAGCTAGCTAGATCTGTCCAATCAGAGTTTTCTGTTGCATGACTAAAACTACTTTTGAACGTACACATGTTCCACCAAGACAAGTTCCTTCCCGAGGCTATTTTGCACCGTGGCTCCGTCCGGCGCTTAGCACCGTCAAAGACGATTGTGATTGGTTTAAAGAAATGCCGATAAACCATAGCACGTTTTTCTCCCATCCAGGAATGCTGTGTGGACTAGCCAGACCTTCCTCGGCAGCGCTGTGGAGGAAGGCCTGGCAATGCGAGACTAATCTAGCTCCACTAGTTTTACAAATAGCCACTAATTAGCAGCCTCTCTGGTATCAGAAACGTTTCCATGCATGAATCGTGTCCCTTCACTTGTCTTACCAAACAAATGGTTTCAATATGCTACAGGGTCAGCAGGTGGGGTCCCTCTCCATAACTATTACAAATTGCACATTAAAACTCTCTATGTTAACTTAACCTGTAACCTTTACATTAATTAATTTTTATTAATTATGAACATTGTGTTAACTCACACTGAACGTTTGAATCGCTCTTTCTGCACGACCAGAACCTGCGACTCTTCCGCTCGCACTGTACGGACCAATTGACGACCATCTCGTTTTCAAGTTGGTCCTCAGGCACAAAACATGGAAGTGTTGTTTATTTAAACATAAATTATATTGATGATGAATTTAACAATCTAACAACACAAAACAATATGTTATATCACAGCAGTCTCGGTCGAGACTACAGTTTTAGAAACAATGTGTAAAGTACAACTCCAGTAATATTAAACCAAGCTCGCCACAGTTTATAAGGGATCTTTAGACAGCAGGCATGTTGGGAAATCGGACCGTGGAACTGCTAAAAGTTAGAGACAGCTGACACATGCCATAAATCCATCCGATCAGCTGCTAGTCTCGCATTGCCAGACGCCGCACGGAGCAATGGCGCCTCTGCAAAATAGCCTCGGGAAGGAACTTGTTTTGGTGGACGTGTACGTTCAAAAGTAGTTTTAGTCGTGCGACAGAAAACTCAGATTGGACAGATAGTCTAGCTAGCTGTCTGGATTTACCCTGCAGAGATCTGAGGAGCAGTCCTCAGAAACCAACCGGAGGTGATGGCCGAAATGAAAGATATTCGGCGGAATTTCCAGCGGCACCTGAAAAGTCCCGGTAGTGGATCGTCGTGGATATAGACTTATCGTCTGCAAGCCAGATCGTTGATTGTTCAGGAAATGAATCCAGCATCGTGACCCCAAACTGCACATCAAATGTCAACCCAATTTTCCGTTGCGAAAATTTCAGGGCTACGGAAAAAGTCCAACCCAACAAGAAAAAAAACTCTGGTGCATATAAGACGTTGACATGATGATATTACGCTGCAATGGGTGTGTCTGAAAGTGTTCCTCCATAATGGAGATTTAGCTGGTTACTGTCCAGTTGGTGATGAAACTGTCACGTCGAAACAACGAGGCCTCATCTGAACTAACTACCTGTCTGTCTGTCTGTCTGTCTGTCTGTCTGTCTTGCCCGTTTATTAAATCTAAGCTGCTGCCAAGACACCCATCAATCTGTGAGTCAGGAACACACACACACACACACACACACACACACACACACACACACACACACACACACACACACACACAAACACACACACATAAGAAGGCATCATCCGCTTTCTATTCTGGAGCGCTGATAGTGTATAAACCACACACACATTTTAATGAATCATCGAGGGTAGATCCTGTTCTTCATGAAGAGTGTGTGTGTAAAATCTTGCATGCGAGTGGCAAAGCTGTGATTAATGGAAAAAATTTTCAATTTGCTCCATGTGCTGTGACCTTTGACCTCTCCATACTTAGTTACCTGTGACAGTGTTATCTGTGAACTGAAGGTTTCCTTCAGTCGGTGTGACTGACAGAGTGTCTGGATTAGGGTTGGGTATCGTTTGGATTTCTTCCAATACTAAAACTTTTAAAACGGTGCCTGAACCGATACTTTAAAAAAAAAAGAAAATATATATACACTACTGGTCAAAAGTTTGGGGTCACTCAGAAATTTCCATTCCACTCCATTATAAACAGAATACCAGCTGAGATCAGTTGCATTGTTTTTTTAACCAGGGCAGCAGTTTTCAGATTACATTATGTGCTTACATAATTGCAAAAGGGTTCTCCAATGTTGCTATTCGGTCTGGTAGATACCGGTCGTTAAGAGTCTCAGTACCCAACCCTAGTCTGGATACAGAAAGAAAACCTTGAGTCAAATTTCTTCAGTTGTGAAAAGGGACAAATTATCACCTCCGACTTGTCTGGATGTTTGCTCACACACACACACACACACACACACACACACACACACACACACACACACACACACACACACACACTAATCTTTCAGGAGTAACGATTAAGTATCTCTGTAGCCGCTGACGACCTGCCTCGCCTGCTTGTTACAGATCATTAAAGCTTCACTCACTGACCACATCCATCCCTTCACCTGCCAATCACAGAGTGCCCACCCTGAGGTGCGTCACAAGTTTTCTTTCAATCGTTTTCTGAAATGTCCACTTTTAAGTCCGCCCTCCATGTCTCAAATCAGAATGTAATGTTTGAAATATCTTTTCTTCGCTGCAGTATTGTTTAAGCCAAGTGCAAACCCAGAGATTATAAAAAATAAACTCACATTATTGGAAAGATTTTTTTTTAAAAAAGCCCAGGAATTACTTACGTACCTCCGAGACCTTTTTCACAGTCATCTGACATAACAGAAACAGCTGGTTTTGGTCGTCATGAAAAGCAAAATTCAATGTGAAACAAAGTCAGCCTGCAGACGTTTAAATATTGCAACCATGTGCAGAGATACTCAGAGCAGATGAGTTCCCCTTTCAAGTGAATATCCTCTGACAGAAGATAGTCTGAGGGCTGAAGAGGACTTTATCTCTTCTGAAGTGCTGACATGACACCACAGACCTGGTCATCGAGCTGTGGGGAGGCTTGAGCAGTCCAGGCCCCTTTTACATTCTCACATTTACAGGGTTTGAGAGGGTGAACATGAAGTGTTACAGGGTTCATTATGGCCAGTAAATCCTGCAGGGTCTTTTAAATTCATGTGTGGAGTGGGAACATGTATCCATCCATGTCCTCAAACTGGAAATATCAAAAAAGACACAAAAAATAGCAGAAATAAAAGTTATTTGGATAGATTTGAAAAAGAAAACAGGAAAACATTAAGACATTTTGCATGTTTGAGGCCCGAAAACAAACACAAAAACTTGATTTTTTCCGTTTTCCAAATTAAATAGACAATAAATACACTTTCACGGTGCTTTAAAAGCAAAGAGCCTCAAAGAATGGCTCTATGGACTTGGTTATGAAACAAGTGCAGGGATGGAATTTGCTATGCAAATGCAGAATTCCCACATGCGTTCATTGTTATTTAGCATGCAGTGTTCGGATGTCTGAATTCAGCTGTGATCGTATCTGCAGATCAGAGCCAGCTGCTGCTGCTGCTGCTGCTGCTGCTGCTGCTGCTGCTGCTCGGGCTCTCTCTGTGATTGGTCAGAGGTTAATTGACGCGGCTAATCACCCGATCAGTCCAGTCTCCATGGAAACCAGGAGCGGGGCTGATGTACAGGAGGGAGTCGGGGGCCTTCACACCAGGCTTAGCTGCTGCTGCTTTTTCTTGCGTGTTTTCACACCACCAAACTGTACTGCAGAACCGTTTCTACACGAGCCCTTCACAGTAAATGAAATGCATCAGAATGCAGCAGAATTCATCATCAGGCAATTACGTATTACGTGTACCAGATTTGGTGCTAATCCATCAAACAGATGTTGAGATATTTCCCTGGATAAGTGAGAAAGTTTGATCTGCAAGTGGTGCTAAATAAATTAGGGTTAGGGGTTAGGGTTTTATCCTCGGGGAAACATGAATGTCTGGATGTAGCAGCACTAGCGTCACCCATTGCTTTGTGGACTGCCGTTTTGAAGCCTCAAGTTTGACAATTTGGCTGATGCCCTCTTGGGTTTTTGATACCTGACGTGGCAAATTTTGTGACGAGAGGGTGGAGTTGGGGAGGATGACCAACCAAGTCAGTGTTGTTTATGGTTGCAATGGCGTTGCGCTAAGCTAAATGCTACGGAAAGTTTCTGATTTTCAACTGGCTTAAGCAGATCATCCAGTGGAGAGTTACCGGAGGTTAAACACTGACCTCTGGGTACTGGCGCCGTTCATCTGCATGTATGACAGTACACAGAAAATAAGCAGACTTTTCCTTAAAGTGCTCATATTATGCTTTTTGGCTTTTTCCCTTTCCTTTATTGTGTTATATATCTTTTTTGTGCACGTTATAGGTTTACAAAGTGAAAAAGCCCAAAGTCCACCCCAAAGGGACTTACCATCTCCAACAGAAAACACTGTTCACAAACTGCTCCAAACAGCTCTATTGTAGTCCAGCCTTTACTTCAGAGACAAACGTGGTCACTTTGGAACACACGTTATAATGCTCACCTAGCTGCTAGCATGGCACGCCCTCATACTCTGCTTCTGACTGGCTAGTAGTCCTTACCTAGGTACTGTCAGGACATGCCCTCATACTCTGCTTCTGACTGGCTAGTAGTCCTTACCTAGGTACTGTCAGGGCACGCCCTCATACTCTGCTTCTGACTGGCTAGTAGTCCTTACCTAGCTGTTTAAACATTTTCTACACGTTTTTAATAGATCTTTTTACATACACCTTTATGAATTTAACCTGTTAATGACTTGACTCTTCAATTATGATCTGTTTGATCTTTGACGCCACAATTTCAAAATTGTAAATATATCAAATCAACCTATCACCAAATGTTCTAATTAACTTTGATGAAGTGAAAACACACAGTGAGAGGGTCAAAGTTTAAGATAAAAACATGGACAACAACCAGAAACAAATTGAGATCTATTTTAATGTCCACAGTGTTAGCATGGTTAGCATCGCTAAGCCTCTGTCCTGACTGACAGGTCCTAAAGCATCCCCCCTGCTTTATCGTTTATGGGACCGTCATTTACAAAATAAACATCATGCTGTAATGAAGAAGACTTTAAACTATAGCGATTGAGACCATACTTTCATTATGAAAATGTTTAATGAGGTAATAAATCAAGTGAGAAGTAGGCTCATTTTCTCATAGATTTCTATAGAAACTGACTTCTTTTTGGAGCCAGTGGAGTCGCCCCCTGCTGGAAATTAGATAGAATGCAGCTTTAAGAGACTTAAGCATTGGCGTCACATTTCAGACCCAGAAGCTTGTCCATTATTTTTTTACAGTCTATGGTTATATATTCGAGTATGGACCAAAGTAGCGGACCAACTGACCAACCATCATCACCCTCCCTGGAGCTCTGACTGTGGCTAAAAATGTAGCCGCTTTGACGTAGTTCAGATGTACAGACAGACAGAAGATCAGACAGACCTGCAGCAGCACTGCACCTCTATCTCTAACTCTCTCTCTCTCTAACTCTCTCTCTCTCTCTCTGTTCAGTTGTGTTGTTTGGTTTGTGCACTGCAGCATCACATCACACACACCAGGTGTTTCTGTTTGTTGGGTTTGATAAAAGTGCTCTGCTGTAATAAAACACGGAGCTGCTGTCGGGCTCCGCCGCAAACACACACCTCACCTGGCTGCTGCTGCTGCTGCTGCTGTGTATGTATGTGTGTGTGTGTGTGTGTGTGTGTGTGTGTGTGTGTGTGTGTTTTGTTTGGGCTCACAAACATTTGCCTGTGAGTGTTTGTGTTGCAGGCTGTGCACGCCTGAAACTGGAACAT
Organism: Sander lucioperca; assembly: GCF_008315115.2. Lineage (NCBI taxonomy): Eukaryota > Metazoa > Chordata > Actinopteri > Perciformes > Percidae > Sander > Sander lucioperca. The sequence continues at coordinate 3,698,404 of NC_050191.1, forward strand.
TTTTAGGGAGTTGGGACGTGACTATAACAAGCATAACAACACAGCCTATTTAACTATGTAATTGAATGTGAGTCCTCAGTTATTTTTAAAATTTCTGTTAAATTTTTAAAATCTGTCTATCATGATTATTGGCTTTTGAATTTATTTCACAGATTAACCTGCCACAAGCTGCATCTCACTTGTAAACCTTTGCAATATCACTTAAGTGTATGTAAACACTTTCACAAGAAATGCGTCCAAGGCATTCTGTAGACCCTCCTACATATCGATGTATTGTCATGTAAAACCTTTTGTCATTATTTAGTTTTATTAGACACCTAAATGTCTGTTGTCCCACAAAACACTCAAAACCAGTTTAACAAGATGCTCTGAAGGTTAACAGAAAGCAGGATCCTCAAATCTCTGCACCATGAGGTCATTTTTAATTGATCCCAAAATTCTCTGAGCTGCTCTTACCAACCAGACGCAGAGCTTTTCTTTCCAAAACCACTCTGCATAGTTAACATCATGCTTCCAGGCCACAAAGGAGGATTTCACTTTTGTATATATTTTGATGTATTTAATCAGATTGTGGAATGAACATTTGTTGGTTTATTATAAATAATCCCAGCTAAAGTGCTGAAATGAATAGACATCACTTTCAGATCCAGTGTGTGAAGGTCGGGAGATTGAGATTGAAAAACACATGCTATACCTTAACCTGTTGGAGGAGGTGGAAATACTTGTTTCTGATTGGCAGGCAGGTGTCTGGTCAAAGCATTCTCATGAACGGGTTCGTATGATATCGTACGAAAACTTATGCACAACAATTCGTATGATGTTTTACGAAATTATGAAACCACCGACCGGTGACATGATAGTTAGTTGACTTGTATTTCCTGCTTAACTTCTTCAGGGACACGAACGCCGCCCCCCCTGCTTGAAAGCCCTGTATTTTAAGAGCTATTCGCGCTCTTATACAGCAGCAGTTAATGTGGCTGACAGTTATAAAGTAGAATACATACAACAGTGCTTTGCTTTTCATAGCTTTATGTACGAATGGTTCATGAGAACAGCCTGGTCTGTTACAATACTTCTCAGGCACAGATAGACAAAACAGTAGCTTTGTCCAACAATATTTTAACCACCATTCTCAATCAGCACTAAAGTTATGTTAAACTGCAGGGAACCATAGCAACAGCTCTAATGTTTTAGGCTCCGTTAGCAGCTAACTGACGGGTTAAACTTATCTGATCAACTGAAGACAAACACCCATTATTATACTTTAATGTTTGACTTGACGGAAAGAACTTTTACATCTATACACTTTGTTGCACATCCTTGCTCACTAGTCTCCCAAGCACATTATGTGATTATTAAATGATCATTTAGAGTAATAAGAAGAAAATTGTGTCATCAGTGTAAGGTGTGTTAGCTTTGACCTCTAGGGGACGCTGCAACCACCAGGCTATGGAGCTAAAAGAGTCTCAATAAAGATAAATGCACACACTACATTCACATATGCACACACAGGATACACAAATGCGCACAAAATTCACAAATACACACACAAAATTTAAAAAGCACAGAAGATTCACAAATGCATACAAAATTCAGAAATGCAAACAACATTTACAAATGCACACAAGATTCAGAAATGCACAGGACAAGATTCAGAAATGTATTTCTGATGCACACACAATATATCTTGATTTACAAACTGCTTGCGGTCTGTGAACTTCACTGCATTTGTGTGTGAATTTTGAGACTGCCCTGACTTGGCTCGACACACAAATGCCTTTTTTTAAACAGGGAATGTTCTGCAAACAATCAGATATCTCCCTTGTTTTAGCCAATCACAAGAATGCACCCCACGTGGGGGATTGTTTACTTATAAGCCAATCACATGAATGCGTTCACACAGCGCTATATGAATGTGGTTTAGGAGTCATGAGGGGCTTTGCAGTTCTTAGAACTAAACGTTCCTAGAAAGATTTTTTCGTTGTGTTTCGACAGGAAAAATTTGGGGATTTTTAAGTTCCTCTGGCCTCAGTAGCGTACTTTTTTAGCTCCTACTTCAGAGCAGGGTCTTTTCCCTTTTCCTAGGTGTACTTGATTGGTCGAACTTATAAGTCACGCCCACTGCCAACTCGGAACTTGCAGACGGAGCAACAACGGGACATTTTTAACAAGTTTCACCATCTTATTCATCATTAAATTCACTTCTGACAACATTTTAGGCGAGAAATCAACTATGTAGAGGTCAAATATGGACCGTTTTACGAAAATTGATGGCTAATTGCAAATTTTGTCCGACTGTGTGTTGGGAGTTCAGCGGCCGGTGCTGCCTGTGTTGCTGCCTCGCTGCACGGCCTGCCTTCCTTCACAGACCCCGGCCTGCTGGGAGGTATATGGAGCTCCGTCACGGCTGGCAGCCCACGGCACTCCATACCCGCGCAAAGTCACTGTTTTTTGGGTTAATGGACTACCAAACGCCGCTGCCCTGACAGAGCTCCAGGGCTCTCATTGATAGAGCTGCAGCTGGATGGAGCTCTATCAATGAGAGCTAGCTAGCCTCCTCTTAGACCTCTGAAACGAAACCCCTAATGTTCACAAAAATGCATTAAATTGAAATCGGACACCATAGTTAGCTTTATAAGACCTTGGGGTAGATGTTCTATAAGTGACATGACAAAATTCAAACTGTAAATATACGAAAATTATGCCGAAAGTGTATCAACGATCTTTCCCATAGGATTAAATGGGACACATAGCTAGCCTAGCTAGCAGCTCCTCCTAAGGAGACCCCTAATGTTCACAAAAATGCATTTAATTGAAATCGGACACCATAGTTAGCTTTATAAGACCTTGGGGTAGATGTTCTATAAGTGGCATGACAAAATTCAAACTGTAAATATACGAAAATTATGCCGAA